>NW_027256887.1:87665903-87738403 GCF_029215685.1 Pituophis catenifer annectens
GTGACCCAACTAGGGAACATCATCAGTGCTAGAAGGGAGTGGGGTTTGCAGAGGGAGAAAGAGGAGGAGAAGGGGAAGAAGAAGGAATGGAGGGGAAGGAGGAGGAGGAGGAGGAAGAGAAGAAATGTGGGGCCTTTGGTACTCTCTGAGCTTGGTGGCTTTCTTGCAGACGTTTCATGATCCAACAAGGTAACATCATTAGTACTGGAAGGGAGTGGGGTTTGCAGAGTGGAATAGAAAGGGGGGAGAGGAGGAGGAGGAGGAGGAGAACGATGTGGAGTCCTTGATGCTCTCTGAGCCTGGTGGTTTTCTTGCAGACGTTTCGTGACCCAACTAGGTAACATCATCAGGGCTCAAGGGAGTGGGTTTGTGGAAGGGGAAAAGGGGGCGAGGAGGAGAAGGAGGACTGTATGGTCCTGGTGCTCTTGAGTTTGGCTACTTGATTGCAGATGTTTCATGACCCAACTAGGGAACATCATCAGAGCTAGGGGTTGGGAGAGGAGGACGACAACAACAACAACAACAACAACAACAACAACAACAACAACAACGGGGTCCTTGGTGCTCTGCAAGCTTGGTGTCAAGTTTCCCAAAGATGCCCAAATTAATTCATGAGCCATGATCCAAACTTCAAAGGAAATATAGTCATTTATTAGGAGCACCATTCCAGCAATACTGGGATGCAGTTAGGATTGATCCTGCGTAGATTTACGTTCCCCTATGACCCTGTCTCTCCCCTCCTCTCTGGCCATGTCATAAATCACATTCTCCAATTAACCACTTTGGCTGGCTGTGAAACCTAACGCCCTCCTTCCGATTGCGGTCAGGAAGAATGTATGGCATTCACTTCAGTTCTCCCTCCCTCCTGCTCACGGCAACTTGAAAGCTTTGCAAGTTGACATTTGGTTTTCTGGCAGACGTTTCGTGACCCAACTAGAGAACATCATCAGTGCTGGAAAGAGAGTGGGGTTTGTGGAGAGGAGGAGGAGGAGGAGGAGGAGGAGGAGGAGGAGGAGGAGGAGGAGGACTGTGGGGTCTTTGGTGCTCCATAAGCTTGGTTTTCTGGCAGACGTTTCATGACCCAACTAGAGAACATCATCAGTGCTGGAAGAGAGTGGGGTTTGTGGAGAGGAGGAGGAGGAGAACGACTGTGGGGTCTTTGGTGCTCCATAAGCTTGATTTTCTGGCAGATGTTTCATGAGCCAACCTAACTAGCATCCTCAGTGCTAGAAGAGAGGGGGGGTTGCAGGGAGGGGGCAGAAGGAAGAGGCCAACCACTCTGGAGTTCTTGGCACTGTCTGAGCTTGGTTCTTTTCTTGCAGGCATTTCATGAGCCAACTAGTTAACATCATCAGTGCTTTGTGGGGTGGGGTGGGGGGTTGGAGGAGGAGGATTGCGTGGAGTCCTTAATGCTCTCTGAGCTTAAACGGTTTTCTTGCAGGCATTTTATCACCCAAACTACATGACATCACGAGTGCTAGTCAACTGGCAGATCAGATGATGTGGTTACCTAATTTGGGTAATGAAATGTCTGCAAGAAAAGCACCAAGCTCAGAGAGCCCCAAGGACTCCTCATTTATTCTTCAAACGAAGGTAACGATGATCGTGGGATACGTACAATTCCAGGAGAGAAATTCAATTACGCTTCCTATCAAACCTCAAACTCTCCTTTCAGATTTTACTTCCTGTGATCTGAAGCCACCTAACCCGAAACCCTAGACCAGGGAAAGCAGAAATCTCTTCCTAGGAAATTTATATTTTTGAAAGTTCGGAAGAAATCATCAGTGGCCAGATGATTCAATAATAACTGGGAACTGACTTTCTAAGAAATAGACTGCGCTCTAAAACGACGACATCAACAAGCTTTGAGGTTTTAGGCATACAACTTCCCCGAAGAACTGTGTCTCGTTTTCAAAGTTTATTTTCTTACAAGGTCTTGAAAGAAGTAGAAGCAATATAATGTTATGGGTTTTTTTTTTAAAAAAAATGGAAGAACCCCATCTTTTTCAAAGCCAGACAGACAGAAGGCTGTCCCTGACCTAAATCCCTCTTAAGAACCAAGCGCTCAGTGGATTCAAATCTCACAATATTTACTTTTTCGTATATTGCCAAGGATATGCAGACTTACGTACAGGGAAAAGACGAGGGCTGCGCGCAGATAACAGAAGAACAGAGTCGGAAGGGACCTTGGAGGTCTTCTAGTCCAACCCTCTGCTCAGGCAGGAACTCCTATATACCATTTCAGACAAATGGTTGTCCAATCTCTTCTTAAAAACTTCCAGTGATGGGGAAGGAAAGAAGGAGGGAGGGAGGGAGGGAGGAAGGAAGGAAAGAAGGAAAGAAGGAAGGAGAGAAAAGGGGAAGGGAGGAGCAAAAGGGAAGGGAGGGAGGAAGAAAGGAAGGAAGGAAAAAAGGAAAGAAGGAAGGAGAGAAAAGGGGAAGGGAGGAGCAAAAGGGAAGGGAGGGAGGAAGGAAGGAAGGAAAGAAGGAAGGAAGGAAGGAAAAAGAATTGCAGAATAACAGAGTCGGAAGGGACCTTGGAGGTCTTCTAGTCCAACCCCCTGCTCAGGCACTAGCCCTATACTAGTGATGGCTAACCTTTTTGCCATCGTGTGCCAGGAGAGGGGGGGCGGGGGAGGGTTGCGTGTGCACATGCCCACATGCATGCGTGTGCAAACCCCCCACCCCCGCTCCTGGCACATGATGGCCTGGTAGGCCCATTTTTCTTTCTTCCCTGGTTCCAGATCCTCTCTATGCATCTGGAAAGAGTGAAAACAGCCTTTCTCACTCTCTTGGAGGCCCTCCAAAGGCCTGAAACGGCCCATTTCCCGACTCCTGGTGGGACAGGAAGTGACGTTTTTTGCTGTCCCCAGCCTCCAGAGCCTCTCTCGGAGTCTCTGGAGGCTGGGGACAGCAAAAAATGTCACTTCCTGTTCCACCGGGAGTTGGAAAATGGGCCCTTTCAGCCTCCGTAGGGCCTCCAAGGGAGTGGGAAAGGCTATTTTCGCCCTTCCCAGATAAACAGAGAGGATCTGGAGCCAGGGAAGAAAGAAAAATGGACCTTGCCCACCCCCCAAGGCCCTCCAGAGGCAGGAAACAGCCTGTTTCCCTACTTCTGGTGGGCCCAGAAGGCCCGAAAATCAGCTGGCCGGCGCGCGGATGCGCCCCAGAGCTGAGCTGGCGTGCCCACTAATATGGTTCCGCGTGCCATAGGTTCGCCATCACGGCCCGATACCATTTCAGACAAATGGTTGTCCAATCTCTTCTTAAAAACCTCCAGGGTTGGAGCGTTCACAGCTTCTGGTGGCAAGCAGTTGTGGGGGATGGATCTGGCCCGCGAGGTACTTAGATTTGGCCCGTGAGGCCGCCCTGGAAACAGTGAAGGACTGGTCCGCGGTGCTTCTGCCAGCGAAAGCGGGCTCCCGAGCTCCGTTTTCAGCCGCCACGGCCTCCCCGCTGGCAGAGTGCTCGGGCCGCCACAGGCACCCCTGACAGGAGTGTCGTCGAGCTGGCCACGCCCAAACACAACCCTGATGTGTCCCTCAATGAAATCGAGTTTGACACCCCTGGACTAGACGGTCACTTATCTGAAACGGTAGAGGTCCGTGAGGGCGAACCTATGGCACGCGTGCCACAGGTGGCACACAAGAGCCATATTGGTGGGCACACGAGCTCAGCTCTGCTGCACACGCGCATGCCAGTCAACTGATTTTTGAGCCTTCGGGGCCCATTGGAAGTCGGCAAACAGGCCGTTTCCGGCCTCCGGAAGGCCTCTGGGATGGGGTGCGGAAGTCAGTTTTTGCCCTCCCCAGGCTCCTAGAAAGGCTCTGGAGCCTGGGGAGGGTGAAAAAATGGGCCTACCAGGCCCACTGTGCCATCACATGCCAAAAGCGGAGGAAACACAGGGAGGGGTCACGCACACATGCGTGGGGGCGGGGTGCATAGAATTATGGGTATGGGCGCGCGTGCGGCCGACCCCCCCCCCACTCCCCTCACTTTTGGCACTGGAATAGGTTCTCCTGCTTAAGCAGGGGGCTGGACTAGAAGACCTCCAAGGTCCCTTCCGGCTCTATTCTCCTTATTCCAGTTCAGTTTGCATTCAGGGGTCGACTAGAGATTGAGGAGACAGATTAAAAGAATCCTGGCTTTTGTCTTGTCCGATGGGTCAGGAGCAAGACGGAAACGAGCCCGCGAACTTCTTCCCGCTTGGACTCAAAAAGACGCTGCGTTTTTAATGGGCAGTAAATTCAGGGTAAAATATTTTAATTACCTTCAGATCGAAGCTACAAATACTGACTGCGTCATCGTCTTTCTCCCTCCGCTTCCTTTTCTGCAAGAAGAGAGGAAAAAAAAAAACAGCCATTATGCAAGACGCTTCAATATCTACGGATGGGATCTGGTTTGCTACGTGGGCCATTTCGTCGTAAAAAGAAAAACCCAACCTCAAAACTCTCTTTAAAAAAAAAAAAAGATAGTTATAAACCAGCGGGATGAATGTCGTTCTGGCCACGAACGTCATTCTGACTTGACATGTAAATGATAGGTTTCAAAAATGTCCTTTTACTTGTATAAGTGATGAAAAGGGTTTATGAAAAGAAAAGAAAAGAGAAAAGAAAGAAAATGAAGGCAAGAGGCATATATTAATATAACCCTGACACCTGGAATTATTTCAAGAATGTACTTAATGCAATAAGATACCTACCGGCTGGGGCTCCTGAACTCACAATTATATTTATTATTATTATAAAAGAAAAAGATTTTTTTTTCCCGTGGGCGATAGGGGAATTGTCAGCCTCTACTGCTGTTAGTTCCTACCCACCAATAAAACTTGTAATTATCTTTTCATCTTATCACTTCTTGCAAGTGAAGCTGCCCTCCGGGAGAGCAAGTTTCCACTGTCCAGAAGGATATAATTTTCTGTCCTACCTTTCTGGATAAAGTTCTTATTATACAAAGAGGTTCCCTCTTATTTATTTATTTATTTTGAATTTTATTTTTTTACTTTTTTAGACATAAAACATAAAATACATCTTTTTAGAGCAAGGATCTGATCAGGTATAAAAAAATCTAATGCAACGTCTCCTCCATTTTCCACATAACAACAGCCCTGTGAGGTAGGCTGGGCTAAGAGAGAGAGAGAGAGAGAGAGAGAGAGTGAGAGAGAGTGAGTGAGTGAGTGAGTGAGAGAGAGAGAGTGATAGTGAGTGAGAGAGAGTGAGTGAGAGAGAGAGAGAGAGAGTGATAGTGAGTGAGAGAGAGAGAGAGAGAGAGAGAGAGAGAGAGAGAGAGAGAGAGAGAGAGAGAGGAGGGAGCAACTGGCCCAAAATCTTCCTAAATTCTATGCAAGGTCTCTGTACCGCTGCACAGGTAATCCTCAATTTACGACCATAATTCAGCCCCAGAATTTCTGTTAAGTGAGCTTTTTAAAAGTAATGCAACGGTATGATCTTAGCTACTACCCTGCTTTGATCCTGTGATCAAAGAATTTATTCCTAATCTACTGCCATACCCTGGAAAAAGAAGAAATTTAGAAATTATTCTTCTTTTCAGACGTTTTTAAGGGGAAAAAAATGGACACCCAGCAGAAGGGTTGGACTAGAAGACCTCCAAGGTCCCTTCCAACTCTTCTATTCAGAATCTCTCTCGTCCTGTCCTATTTGTCAGGAAGAAGCAGGAAAGCACAGAGAGAAAAAAAAAATACAGGTAGTCCTCGACTTACAATAGTTCATTTAATGACCGTTCGAAGTTACAGTGACACTGGAAAAAATGACCATTTTTCACACTTACGTCTAAAATATATTATATATAAAATTAAAAGACACTTACTCCTGGGGAGGAAAGCTACGGCAAATCTAGACAGCATACTAAAAAGCAGAGACATCACCCTGCCAAGAAAAGTGCGTATGGTCAAGGTTTTCCCAGTTGCAATGGATGGCTGTGAAATTTGGACCATAAGGAAGGCTGAGCGCCCAAGAATGGAGGCCTTTGTACTCTGATGCTGGAGAAGACTCCTGCGAGTCCCTTGGACTGCAAGGCCATCCAACCGGTCAGTCCTAGAGGAGATCAACCCTGACTGCTCTTGAGAAGGCCAGATCCTGAAGGTGAAACTCAAACCCTTTGACCACCTAATGAGAAGGAAGGACTCCCTGGAGAAGAGCCTGATGCTGGGAACGATGGAGAGGAAAAGAAGAATGAAGGGGACGGCAGAGAAGGAGGTGGCTGGATGGAGTCGGCGTGAGCTTCAATGGACTCCAGAGGATGGTAGAGGACAGGAAGGCCTGGAGGAACGTTGTCTATGGGGTCGCGATGGGTCGGACACAACTTCACAACTAACAACAACATACACATAAATATAGATATATACAGTACATATATACATATATCAGTGGTGAAATGTAAAATTTGTTACTACCGGTTCTGTGGGCGTGGCTTGGTGGGGGGGTGTAATGTGACTGGGTGGGCGTGGCCAAGTTTTTTTTTTTAACTTTTAAAACCATTTTTTTTACAACCTCTTCGGCAAAGAGGTTGTAAAAAAATGCTTTCAAAAGGCTCTGACGATCCCAGCTGAGTTGCCTGATCGGCAGAGGCTTTTTTTTTTCTTTTAAATGCCTCTGACGATCAAGCAACTCAGCTGGGATCGTCAGAGCCATTTAAAAGAAAAAAAGCCTCTGTGATCAGGCAACTCAGCTGGGATCGTCAGAGGCTTTTAAAAGCATTTTACAATCCCAGCTGAGCTGCGTGATCATCAGAGGCTTTTTTTTACTTTTAAAAGCATTTTTTCGGCCGAAGAGGTTGTAGAAAAAAATGTTTTTAAAAATAAAATTAAAAAAAGCCTCTGATGATTGTGTGGCTCAGCTGGTTATGGGGGGCGGGGGGGGGATGTGTGCAGGGATTTTTGCTACCAGTTCTCCGAATCACCCGTCTTCATCACTACCGGATCAGGCGATCCGGTCCAAACCGGGAGCATTTCACCTCTGACATATATAGAGGTGGTATTCAGCCGGTTCGGGAAAACTGGTAGCGGCGACTGTGACCTTCTAGCTATGTTCCCACCGTAGGTGACTATGTTCTGCATTATATAAAATCCCTGCCATTCAGCTTTACTCTCCCCCGTTCCAATTCCAGACTTGAAAGGAAGTTCAAGAGTTTGTTTTTGCCAGACTGGCTAGACCTGTTTCACGGGGCTTGCCTCGACAGGACCCTTAATCCTTTTCGGCACGGAGTGCTGAGGTTCCTACCAACAACCGAACGCTGGACGGCAAAGCCAGCCGGCTCTCCCTCCTCTGCGCTAAATCGGATACAGAAAATGAGAAAACCACCGACACGCGAAGTCACAGGAGGCCCAGCCGTTCAATTCTCCCAAGATCCGCTCGCATGGAAAAATGTATTTAATGCAGAATACGGTCTGTGAGAAACCGGAAAAAAAAAAAGGGAGAAAAAAAAAAGCCGTCGGTATTATCGAGAGCTCAGTAAAAGTGATGAAAAGCAGTAACTGTTATTATAAGGGGGAAAAATATAAATTTTTCCCTTCTTTCTGTAAAATGGCTCTCCACGAGGATGAGGTCAGCGAGCATCTTCTATAAACCATGAAAACGTCTTTGGCAGAAGTTCAGAGTTGTTGTGTTTTTTTAACTTCATATTATTTCTAACAATATATCTGTCGTTCGTCTTTATTTAAAAAAAACAACAACAGGCCCTTTGAAATCGCAGACGTTATTAATGAATGGATGTTTTTTCTGGCCCACCCAGTCGGGCAGATTCTGGGTGGCTTGATCCAAATACACAATTAAAATAGTTGCAGACACAACAGCGCAAGCAAAGCCGGGCAAGACGGCAAGTGAGGCGTTAACAGTTCAAGGGAACGTCTCCAGGTAGTCCACGACATGCGACCACAATTCAGCCCAAACGGTCTGTCGCTAAGCGAGACACTTGCTAAGTGAGTTTTGCCCCGTTTTATCCCGCTTTACGGCCGCCGCCGTTAAGTGAATTGCTGCAGCCGTTAAGTGAGTTAACCCGGTTGTAAAGTGAATCTGGTTTGCTGGTCAGAAGGTCGCAAAAGGGGGGGTCACGTGACCCCCAGGACACTGCCGAACCGTCGTAAGTATGAGTCAGTTGTCAAGCGTCTGAATTTTGATCATGTCACTATGGGGATGCTGCAAACGGTTGAAACTGTGAAAAATGGTCATAAGTCACTTTTTTCAGTGCCGTCGTAACTTCGAACGCTACATGAATGGTTGTAAGCTCAGGACTACTGTAGTGGTGATAAGACAGGCAAAGCATTCACATTTCTCTTATTGTGTCTGTGGGTCAATCCATGCCTGGGGGGGGGTGGCTTTTGGAGACACCCCAGGATGGGAAGTGGGGTGTGTGTGTGCAGGCTTCCTTGCAATCCACAGCTCCCTCTGGGCCTCCTCCTCCTCGCCAGCCAAGTGGCAGGCAGTTCCACGAGTCAAGCAAGGAGGAGGAGTGATTGCCGATGCTCCCTGTTAGCTTCCGGCAAGCAAAATCACTGGGGAAGCTGGAAGGATGTCAGAAATTGCTCTCGCTCCCAATTGTCAGGTCTGAAAGACCAGGTCCACCCGTGAAGGTCCAATTAAATTGATTTATTGCCAAACAGCCCATGCACAGCAATATTCTCAAGTAACGGTCAGCACCTGCTTGCAATTATTATTATTATTATTTATTTTTATTATTATTAGATAAGGGTCAGCGGAATTCAAGGGAGGTTGAGACTTAAATCTGCTTGTGGCTACGTAGGGATTCTAGACTGGTCCCTCTTTTAACTCCGCCCTCCCGGATTCTGCCGCTTTTTCCCCTGCAGCCGGCAAGGCACAATGGGGGAGCGACCGTTCGCTGCTTGGGAACCAAGGTCGAAATTTGAAACCTCTTAACGATGTAGGAGGTGAAGGAAGGAGGAGGGAACGACTTTCATGTTTTCGGCTGAAGTAGGGCTGGCTGGGGAGGGGGCCATGCCAACGGTCGACAGGTGAGCTCTCTTCCACCCTGGAGAGAGGAGGCCCTTGGGATGGGATGCAGAGGGTTTTCCTTATGGTCCATGGCTCCCTTTTCCCCCCTGCCCTTAGCAAAGTGATGGGCAGTTCCCGGGGGGTGGGGGAGGAGGAGGAATGATTTCCGAGTTCCTGCTAACCTCCCACAAGCAATACTAATGGGGAAGCCAGCAGGAAATCAGAAATTTACAACTCCATGCCTTCCTTTGTTCCTCTTCCCCTTAGCAAAGTGGTGGGCAGTTCCAGGGGTCAGAGGAGGAGGAGGAGGAGGAGGAGGAGGAGGAGGAGGAGGAGGAGGAGGAGGAGGAGGAGGAATGATTTCCAAGCTCCTGCTAGCCTCCCACAAGCAACGCCAATGGGGAAGCCAGCAGGAAATCAGAAATTTACAACTCCATGCCTCCCTTTGTTCCTCTTCCCCTTAGCAAAGTGGTGGGCAGTTCCAGGGGTCAGAGGAGGAGGAGGAGGAGGAGGAGGAGGAGGAGGAGGAGGAGGAGGAGGAGGAGGAGGAGGAGGAGGAAGAAGAAGAAGAATGATTTCCAAGCTCCTGCTAGCCTCCCACAAGCAACGCCAATGGGGAAGCCAGCAGGAAATCAGAAATTTACAACTCCATGCCTCCCTTTGTTCCTCTTCCCCTTAGCAAAGTGATGGGCAGTTCCAGGGGTCAGAGGAGGAGGAGGAGGAGGAGGAGGAGGAGGAGAGGAGGAGGAGGAGGAAGAGGAGGAGGAATGATTTCCAAGCTCCTGCTAGCCTCCCACAAGCAACGCCAATGGGGAAGCCAGCAGGAAATCAGAAATTTACAACTCGCACTGCTTTTCTCTCCATCTGTGGTCATTCTGTTTCTGTTTAGCTAACTTAATGTCTCTGGAAGGCTGACCCAGTGAGTCATGAGTTGTCCAGTGCCCATCGTATTTAAAAATACAGTTAAGCATTTATACCGCACAAGTGCTTTGACCTTCTACTCGCCTTTTCTACTGAAATGAGCTTAAAATAGCCCCCTTAACCATATGCCTTAGTAATATAATGAACTCCAGGCTGAGATTAAGAGTAAACCGAATAATTCCCAAGAAAAGATCTTAAAAGAGCAGAAACAGGCTAATTCCAAGAATTATTAATCCCTTTTAATTTATGGGATACTGAACAGGCATTTCTCTCTTTAGAGATGCATGTCAAGGCCAGAATGACGAGGTTTCTAGTTAACCCAAGCACTTCTATTCTCCTCACCTTGAGTTTAATTTGCTTTAATTTGCTTCTTCTACAGTATGTAGAGATTCTCAGTCCTCCAGGTCATGGCTGTCCCAAAGGTGCTTTTTCAGGAGGCAACTGGACTTCAAAAGAGAAAACCAGAAAGTCCAGTTGCCTCCTGAAAAAGCACCTTTGGGACAAGCATGACCTGGAGGACTGAGAATCTCTACAGACTTTTAGCTATATAATTTGGGATGAAGTCCCTTTGAATGGTGTGGGATCAGGAATGGATTTCCAGAGGGAGAAAAAAAATTGCAGACTACAAGAACCATTTGCACCACTCGGGTGACCCTGAGGACACAGAGAAACCTCCAAGTGCTTCAATGACCCTCTAGGTAAAGGTAAAGGTTCCCCTCGCACATCTGTGCTAGTCGTTCCCGACTCTAGGGGGCGGTGCTCACCTCCGTTTCAAAGCCGAATAGCCAGTGCTGTCCGAAGACGTCTCCGTGGTCATGTGGCTGGCATGACTCAATGCCAAAGGTGTACGGAATGCTGTTCCCTTCCCACCAAAGGTGGTTCCTATTTCTCTACTTGCATTTTTTACGTGCTTTCGAACTGCTAGGTTGGCAGAAGCTGGGACAAGTCACGGGAGCTCACCCCGTTACGCGGCACTAGGGATTCGAACCGCTGAACTGCCGACCTTCCAATCGACAAGTTCAGCATCTTCAGCATCAGGTTCGCCTGATTCGCCCCTTTCTAGACCGGGACTCATTACACAGTCACTCAAGCCCTCGTCATTTCCCGACTTGACTACTGCAATGCTCTCTACATGGGGCTCCCCTTGAAGTGCACCCGGAAGCTCCAACTGGTCCAGAATGCGGCCGCGCGAGTAATTATGGGAGCAACATGGCGCTCACATGTAACACCTCTTCTACGCGAGCTGCACTGGCTTCCGGTGGCCTTCCGAGTGCGCTTCAAGGTGTTGGTTCTTACCTTTAAAGTGCTCCATGGCTTAGGACCTGAGTACTTACGAGACCACCTGCTGCAACCGATAACCTCCCACCAACCAATACGCTCTCACAGAGTAGGCCTACTCATAGTACCATCGTTAAAACAATGTCGTCTAGTAGTTCCAAGGGAGAGAGCCTTCTCTGTGGGGACACCTACTCTTTGGAACAAAATACCCCCTGGAATACGAATAATCCCAGATCTTCGCACTTTCCGACGTGCCCTGAAGACCTTTCTCTTCCAACAAGCAGGGCTAGCATAAACATCTAAATTCTATGCCAAGGTCTTAGCAGATACACCAAGTTGACTCAATTTATTATTTACTGTTTATAAATATATATATATATATATATATATTATATGTATATGAAATCTTATTCTGTTCACCGCCCTGAGTCCTTCGGGAGAAGGGCGGTATAGAAATTCAATAAATAATAATAATAATAATAATAATCTTAGCCACTGAGCCATCGCATCCCAATGACCCTCTAAAAGGATGCAAATGACCAGCTGGCTGCAAGGAATATCAATCCTTCCATTCCCCCACCATCTAGTCAGAACTGAGGAAGCTTCTTGGATGAGAAGTGAAACGTCTTCAAAAGAAAAAAACCAGAAAGTCCAATTGCCTCCTGAAAAAGCACTTTTGGGACATTCTTTTACAAGCGGAATGGAGGCCCCGATTAGGCCAGGGAGATGCCAGATTTCCTTCATACGTCTTCCAAAACAGGGATCTCTAACCTTGGCAACTTTAAGACTTGTGGACTTCAACTCCCAGAATTCTGGGAGTTGAAATTCACAAGTCTTAAAGTTGCTAAGGTTGGAGACCCCTGTTCCAAAGCACATGGAACATGAACATTTTAAATGTTTAATTGGTTTGTATTTTTAATTTTGGGCCAAATTTATATATATTTATATATATATTTTAATTGTTTTTAATATTTGTATTCCATGTTTTTTAATTCTGGCTGTACACCGCCCTGAGTCCTCAGGGAGAAGGGCGGTATATAAATTTAAAAATAAAATAAAATAAAAATAAATGATGGTATTACAGGTAATCCTTGGCTTACTTCATTTAGGGACCATTCGCAGTTATAACAGCACTGGAAAAAAAGTGATTTAATGACCATATTTCACATTTATGACCCTTTGCAGCATCCCCCCCCCCCCAGTCACGTGATGAAAATTCAGACACTTGTCAACTGGCATGGACTTACGACAGCTGCAGTGTCCCGAGGTCACAATTCCCTTTTGCGACCTTCGGAGAAGCCAAGTCCGTGTGGAAGCCAGATTCGCTTAACAGCCGGGTTACTCGCCTTAACGACTGCAGGGGGTTCTCTTAGCAAACGGTGGCAAGAAAGGTCCGTAAAATGGGGCAAAACTCACTTAACAACTGTCTCGCTTAGCAATGGAAAATTTGGGGCTCAATTATGGTTGTACGTCGAGAATCACACGAATGCTGACTTATTCAATTCTGGCATAAAAGTACTGAAATATCAGAGCTATAAAATTTGGCACTCCCTGGTTTTCAAAAACAGGCCTTTTTCATTGGGAGGGTGCCCTAAGACAAGCAAAAAGTATGATTTCTAACTTTTTTTTAATTTTCCTTTTTCCTGGGTATGGCAATAGATTAGGATCACTGCCTTAAAGAACCGCCTCGTTGACCCACAGGATCAAAGCGGGGAAGCTAAGATCATACGGTTGCATTACTTTTAAAAACTCTTTGTTATAATGGAGGATAAACCCCCAGGGGAAAAAAGGCTGCCTTGATTTACGAGATGAAAGGACGACAGCCAGCAATTAAAAGGGAAGGAAGTGGGAGGGAGAAGCCGACATGGAAGGGCTCTGCTAAAAGCGATGAAGATAAGCCAACGTTCTGGTTCTGTATTTCTTCAATCTCGGTAACTTAAAGATGGGTGGACTTCAACTCCCAGAATTCCCATACAGCATGCTTTCACAGAAGAACTTTACTTTACTTTTACTTTTATTTGATTTATATACCGCCCTACTCCCGAAGGACTCAGGGCGGTGAACAGCCAACAATAAAATACATACATACAAAATTTTAAAAAGCAGAAATAAAATCGAATTAAATAGTTTGGCCCAGACAGATTAAAAAACCCCAATCAATTTAAAACAAATTAAACTTTGAATATTAAAAATATGAAGAAATATTAAAAATTATTTAAAAAGAGGGAGAAAAATTAGGCCAGGCCCGCCTGGTGGAATAAAAAAGTCTTTAGAGCGCGGCGGAAGGTGCGCAGATCCGGGATCCTCCGTATCTCCGGGGGGAGCTCGTTCCATACAGTAGGTGCCCCCACAGAGAAGGCTCTCCCCCTGGGGGCCGCCAGTCAACATTGTTTGGCCGATGGCACCCGGAGGAGCCCTTCTCTATGAGAGCGTACCGGCCGGTGGGAGGCTATTGGTGGTAGTAGGCGGTCCCGTAAGTACCCGGGTCCTAAGCCATGGAGCACTTTAAAGGTGGTGATCAGAACCTTAAAGCGTACCCGGAAGACCACCGGGAGCCAGTGCAGCTCGCGCAGGAGGGGTGTTACATGGGAACGCCATGTCACTCCCATTACCACCCGCGCGGCCGCACACTGCGCCAGTTGGAGCCTCCGGGTGCTCCTCAAGGGGAGCCCCATGTAGAGCGTTACAGAGTTGGAAGGGGCCTTGGAAATCTTCTAGTCCAACCCCCTGCTCAAGGAGGAGACCCTGTACCTGTGATGGCGAACCAATAGCACACGTGCCACAGGTGGCAGCCATATTGGTAGGCATGCAAGCTCAGCTCCAGCATGCATGTGCGTGCCGGCCAGCTGATTTTTTTGACCTTCTGGGCCACCCGTAAGTAGGGAAACAGGCTGTTTCCTGCCTCCAGAGGGCCTGGGGTTTTTTTTTGTTCTCCCCAGGCTCCAGAGCCTCTCTAGGAACCCTGGGAGGGGGGAAAACAGCCTTCTCCACCCCCCGAGGCTGGAAACGGCCCGTTTGCCAACTTCCGGTGGGACAGGAATTCGGCAAACTGTTTTCAGCCTCCGGAGGGCCTCCGGGGGGATGGGGAAGGCCGTTTTTGCCCTCCCCAGGCTCCTAGAGAAGCTCTGGAGCCTGGGGAGAGCAAAAAAATGGGCCTACCAGGCCCACCATGCCAAAAGCGATGGTCACGCGGGAGTGTTGCGTTTGCATGCCCGGGGGGGGGGCACACATGCGCATGGCCCCCCCATCACTATGGGCCCCCCCCACTTTTGGCACATGATGGCAAAAAAGTTAGCCATCACTGCCCTATACCATTCCAGACAAATGGTTTTCCAATCTCTTCTTAAAAAGCTCCAGTTTTGGAGCATTCACAACTTCTGAAGGCAATTCATTCCACTAATTAATTGTTCTAAGTGTCAGGAAATTTCTCCTCGGTTCCAGGTTGCTTCTCTCCTTTATTAGTTTCCATCCATTCCTTTTTCTCCTGCCCTCAGGTGCTTTGGAGAATAGCTTGTCTCCCTCTTCTTTGTGGCAGCCCCTGAGATACTGGAACACTGCTATCATGTCCTTTTTTATTATTATTATTTATATGCCGTCCTTCTCCGGAGACTCAGGGCGGCTTACAATGCGTTAAGCAATAATAGCCTTCATACTTTTGTATATTTATACAAAGTCAGCTTATTGCCCCCACAATCTGGGTCCTCATTTCACCTACCTTTGAAAGGATGGAAGGCTGAGTCAACCCTGAGCCTGGTGAGATTCGAATTTACAGTAATTGCAGACAGCTGGTGTTAATCACAATGCTATCAGTCTGCTGAGCCATCAGGCCCTTCTCTTCCTTATATTAGACATACTCAATTCCTGCAACTGTTCTTCATAGGTTTTATCTTCCCATCCCCTAATCATCCACCCATTAAGATGGGTGGACGTCCACTCCCAGAATCCCCCAGCCATACCCACCCGTCTTAAAAGTTACCAGGGTTAAGAAACATTGCTATAATTTCACTTCTGCCTTGCATGAAAACCACTTGTAGCACCAACATGGTACAATGGGCAAACAAAAGGAAGCAGAAAATCCATTGACTTTGACTTACCAAATTAAAATCCCAGTGCGATCCAGGAGTTAGAAACGTGAACGAACTTCCTCGCCGCAAAGGGTACCTGCGGGCAGAAAAGGGTTTTTTTTTTCCTGTTTATTTACATATGGTTGATGCTAGCAGGAGGATATATATATTCGCATCAAAAGTGCTAGGGTTTTGAAAGAAAAGGAAGCATCTGTTTTACATCTTAGGGCACCAAAGTTATTCCCAAATTGGAAGATGGGGAGAGACATGGCCCAGAGAATTGCCATGAGTCAGATACGACTTAATGGATATCCTTATCATCATCATCATCATCATCATCATCATCATCATCATGCGACGTGGCGCTCCCATGTAACACCTCTCCTGCGCGAGCTGCACTGGCTCCCGGTGGTCTTCCGAGTGCGCTTCAAGGTTTTGGTTATCACCTTTAGAGCGCTCCATGGCTTAGGACCTGGCTATCTATGGGACTGCCTGCTACCACCAATAGCCTCCCACCGACCAGTACGCTCCCATAGAGAGGGGCTCCTCCGGGTGCCGTCGGCCAAACAGTGTTGACTGGCGGCCCCCAGGGGGAGAGCCTTCTCTGTGGGGGCACCTACGATCTGGAACGAGCTCCCCCCGGAGATACGGAGGATCCCGGATCTGCTCACCTTCCGTCGCGTGCTTAAGACCTTCCTATTTCACCAAGCCGGCCTGACCTAAGTCTTTCCCCTTTTTAAATGGAAATTTTAAATCTGGTTTTAAATTATTGGGGTTTTAACTTTGTTCAGCCAAATTATTTAATTTGTTTTAATCTATTTTAAATTTTGTATTTATATGTTTTATTCCATGGCTGTTCACCGCCCTGAGTCCTTCGGGAGTAGGGCGGTATACAAATTCAATGAATAATAAAATCATCAACATCATCATTATCATCATCATCATCATCATTGGGTCTGTCTAGTTGAATGAAAAGAAGGACGAGGGATGACATGATATCAGTGTTCCAATATCTCAGGGGCTGCCCCAAAGAAGAGGGAGTCAAGCTATTCTGCAAAGCACCTGAGGGTAGAACAAGAAGCAATGGGTGGAAACTCATGAAGAAGAGAAGCAACCTAGAATTAAGGAGAAACTTCTTAACAGTGAGGACAATTAACCAGTGGAACTCCTTGCCACCAGAAATTGTGGGTGCTCCAACACTGGAAGTTTTTAAGAAGATGTTGGACAACGATTTGTCTGAAATGATGTAGGGTCTCATTCTTGATCAGGGGGTTGGACTAGAAGACCTCCAAGGTCCCTTCCGACTCTGTTATTATATTCTATCATCATCATCATCATCAGGTCCAAAGTGCAGCAGTGATGACACTTCCCAGATTGCACTGGTTACACCAGGGAGGTTCTGGTGGGCACAATTCAAGGTGCTAGTTGTCTGTAAACCCTTGGTGAGATTGGAGCTGGCTATTTGCAGGGCTGCCTCGTCCCAATGTTTCCCATCCATGTATTGCAATCTAACAGGGTTATTGCAGGCTCTGAGCTCCACTGATTCAACAATGCCCTGTGGTGGCCCACGGAAGGTGTGCCAGCCCTGTGGCCATGATCCTACTTTAATTCAGGAAGGAACAAGCCCTGAGTAAGGTTTACGTGTGGTCCCACATTAAGTGCCAGCAATGGTGGGAGGCATCTAATTTATCCCGCCCAGAAGCTTTTAAAATGGTTCCAATTCTTTGCAAGCTGCCCGGAGTCACTCATTGAGTGGGTGGTATTAAAGATCAAATAATTAAACAGATAAGTGCTGTCAATTCCATTGGTCTTAATAATTAAGGCGGCTGCTGAGGAAGCTTTAAAAATGACCTCAAATGACTTTAAAGTGCCTGAAATTTATTGTGCATCGCTGGAAGGTTTGATTCAGACAGTCCTCGACTTACAACCACAATTGAGCCCAGAATTTAGTGAGACATTTGTCAAGTGAGTTTTTGCCCCGTCTTAATGACTTTTCTTGCCGCTTGGGTTGAGTGAATTGCTGCCGTTGTTAAATGAGCCACACAGTTGTTAAGTGAATCAGGCTTCCCCGTGGATTTTGCTTGTCGGAAGGTCGCCAAAGGGGGATCACATGACCCCGGAGACTCTGTGACTGTCATAAATATGAAACAGTTGTCAAATATCCGAATGTTAAGTCACGTGACCCTTGGGGATGCTGCAGCGGCCATAAGTATGAAAAACGGTCTTAAGTCACTTTTTTGAGTTTTTAATGTTTTTAACGTTTTTAATTTTTAAATGTTTTTTTTTTATGATGATTTTTTAAAATGTACTGTGAGCTGCCCTGAGTCTTCGGAGAGGGGCGGCATATAAATTGAATTAACTAAATTAATTAAATTAAATTAAATTAAATGTTTCAGCGTTGTTGTGACTCTGAACCAGGGTGGATAAAAATCAATGATTTTTTAAAAAAAACCAAAAAAATCGGATTTTTTTTTTATTTAAATCAGATTTTTTTTATTTTTATCAAATTTATTTTAATAAAAAACTTTTGGGGTAAAAATTTAGTTTATTCAGCCTGAAATGGAGAGTAGTTATGTAGCAGGAGGCTGTATATTCTGCAACACTGGGACTGTCGGTGAGTCAACGGTGGGTCAAAGGAGGAGCAGAGATGACAGTTGCTCTTTAAAAATTACGATTTAAATCGAGTTGATTTAAATCAACTCGATTTAAATCAAATCCACCCTGCTCTGAACCAGAGGTCTCCAAACTTGGCAGCTTTAAGACTTGTGGACTTCAACTCCCAGAATTCTCCAGTCCACAAGTCTTAAAGCTGCCAAGTTTGGAGACCGCTGCTCTGAACGGTCACTAAAGGAATTGTTTGAAGTCAAGGACTGCCTGTGTTTTTAATTTCGTGGCACTAGCCCTTTGCAAGCTGCTCAGAGCCTCTGGAAAAGGAGCAAATGGGGAAAAAAAATCAATAAACCATTTTTCCCTCTTCTGTTTGGAATCTTACACTAAATTACACGCCTGACTGAGAAGATCCTATATAAAGGTAGACCTCGACATACGACCAATTGCTTAACAACTGTTCAAAGTTCTGACAGACCTACCTCAGGGATAATTACAGCAATTAACTCACAAATCTTTGTTCTGATCTCTCCAACCCAGGCCTTGAGCTTAGTTGCCTTATGCTGCCGATGCAGAGTAAAACTGAGACAGCTAATGATTCAGCAAAAGTCAATCAGAATAGAGCTGGAGGGGACCTTGGAGGTCTTCTAGTCCAACCCCCAGCTTAAGCAGGAGACCCTATGCCATTTCAGACAAATGGCTGTTCCATCTCTAGTTAAAATCCTCCAGTGTTGGAGCACCCACAACTTCTGGTGGCAAGCAGTTCCACTGGTTGATTGTCCTCACTTTTAGGAAGTTTCTCCTTAATTCCAGGTTGCTTCTCTCCTTGATTAGTTTCCATCCATGTTTTCTTGTCCTGCCTTCTGGTGCTTTGGAGAATAAGGTTTTTTTTTTTTTTAATTTGATTTATATGCCGCCCTTCTCCGGAGACTCAGGGCGGCTTACAATGTGCTCAGCAATAGCCTTCATCCTTTGGTATATTTATACAAAGTCAGCTTATTGCCCCCACAAACTGGGTCCTCATTTTACCTACCTTAGAAAGGATGGAAGGCTGAGTCAACCTTGAGCCTTGGAGAGATTCGAACCAGCAGTAAATTGCAGGCAGCTGTGTTAATAACAGGGTGCTTTAAACCACTGTAGTACCAAGTTGACCCCCTCTTCTTTGGGGCAGCCCTTCAAATGCTGGAAGATTGCTATCATGCCCCCCCCCCCTCCCCAATCCTTCTTTTCTCTAGACTGGCCGTAAGCCTCTTAGGAAAATTAGAAATTCCAAAATATTTACTTGAGGAAGACTGAACAATGGCACGGCTTCCTTTAGGGGAGAAAGTGAAACCAGTTTGGGATTTAACAGGAAGATCCTGAGCGCCTCTGGGGGACCCCATCAGTAAATGTCTATTATGGGTTGTCTTTCTACAACCCAGCTGTTGAAGCCATCAATCTCCACGGTTGCCTACTTCAAAGACTTAGAAAGGGGGTGGATAGAAAACTGGATCCTTTTAAAACTTTCCTCCTTTATTCTTATTCCCCCCCCCCCAGTCTTCAGTTCACGGGTTTAAAGGTCCAGCTGTGGAGCAGACAGAGAGTTTCTGCCGCTGATCCAAGTCCAGCTGCAGGGAAGTCGCTTTCTTAACAAAATTTGCTCATTTCTAATCAGAAAGGAACAGCTCTCTGGCAGGTTCAAAGGACAGGTGGCTGCAGTCGTAGAACCTAATAAATCACGCTTAACCAAATGGATGTATTCACGGGGCATGTACATGTAGAGTAACTGAGCAGTTAAACTGTATTATAGCTTAAGCATCACATAACAGGCTAAAAAAAAAAAAACGTGCTAAATCACAAACCAACCAGCCTCATTTGAGTTAAGAGTCAGGGGTGAAATGCTCCCGGTTCGGACCGGATCGCCCGATCCGGTAGCGATGGAGGCGGGTGGTTCGGAGAACCGGTAGCAAAAATCCCTGTGCCCCCCCCCCCCACCATGCCCAGCTGAGCCACACGATCATCAGAGGCTTTTTTTCTTTTTTTACCTTTAAAAGCATTTTTTCTACAACCTCTTCCGACGAAAAAATGCTTTTAAAAGTTTTTTTTTTAAAAAAAGCCTCTGATGATCGCGCGGCTCAGCTGGGATCGTCAGAGGCTTTTCAAAGCATTTTTTTCTGCAACCTCTTGGCCGAAGAGGTGGTAAAAAAAAATGCTTTGAAAAGTCTCTGACGATCCCAGCTGAGTTGCCTGATCGGCAGAGGCTTTTCAAAGCATTAGAAAAAATGCTTTGAAAAGTTTAAAAAAAAAAAAAAAAGTTGGCCACACCCACCTAGTCACATTACACGCCCCCCAATCAAGCCACGCCCACAGAACCAGTAATAACAAATTTTACATTTCACCCCTGGTTAGAGTAAAACGCTTTGCATGCCCGGTGAATCTGAGAGTTATGGCAAAAATCTCTGGCTGTTTTCTCAGTACATGAAAACCGGATGATTAAGAATATCTCGATTTAACAACAGTTTGCTTAGTGACCGTTCGAAGTTACAACGGGGCTGAAAAAGGGGGACTTAGGACCGTTTTTCACAGTTATGACCTTTCCAGCATCTCCCCGTTGATCACGTGATCAAAATTCAGTATGCTTGGCAAGAGGTTCATACTTATGACCGTTGCTATGTCCCAAGATCCCCTTCTGCGACCTTCTGACAAGAAAGGTTAAGGGGGAAGCCAGATTCGCTTAACAACCAGGTTTCTAACTTATCAACCGCAGTGATTCACTTAACAAATGAAAGGTCAAGAAAGGTCGTAAAATGGGGCGAAACTCACTCAACAAATGTCTCACTTAACAACAGAAATTTTGGGCTCCATTGTGGTCGTAAGCCGAGGACTACCTGTATAGCCAATCAAGCTGAAGGTATAAAGCGCTATTTTCCGTTAAACTCCTAAGCTTTTCCCCTGTCTCTTCCATGTTCAAATTAGAAGTGGGGGACGGACGGACGGACAAGTTCTTCATTCCATAAACAAATTTACTGCAGGTAGTCCTCGACTTATGACCCCAAAAATCTCCTTTGCTAAGCAAGACAGTTAAGTGAGGTTTGCAACATTTTACGACCTTTCTTGACACAGTTGTTAAATGAATTATTACAGAATAGAATAGAATAGAATAGAATAGAATAGAATAGAATAGAATAGAATAGAATAGAATAACG
This sequence comes from Pituophis catenifer annectens, assembly GCF_029215685.1. Taxonomy (NCBI): domain Eukaryota; kingdom Metazoa; phylum Chordata; class Lepidosauria; order Squamata; family Colubridae; genus Pituophis; species Pituophis catenifer. Next base: position 87,686,925 of record NW_027256887.1, read on the forward strand.
GAGTTGGAAGGGACCTTGGAGGTCTTCTAGTCCAACCCCCTGCCCAGACAGGAAACCCTACACCACTTCAGACAATTGGTTATCCAACATCTTCTTAAAAACTTCCAGTGTTGCAGCATTTACAACTTCTGGAGGCAAGGAGTTCCACTTACTAATTGTTCTAACTGTCAGGAAATTTCTCCTTAGTTCTAAGTTGCTTCTCTCCTTGACTGGTTTCCACCCATTGCTTCTTGTCCTGCCTTCAGGTGCTTTGGAGAATAGGCTGACCCCCTCTTCTTTGGGGCAGCCCCTGAGATATTGGAAGACTGCTATCATGACTCCCCTGGTCCTTCTTTCCATCAAACTAGACAGACCCAGTTCCTGCAACCGTTTTTCATATTTGAGCCTGCAGTCCCACTAATCCTCTTTGTTGCTCTTCTCTGCACTCTTTCCAGAGTCTCAGTGTCTTTTTTACATTTCTTCAGTTCTTCAGAACTGAACAAAAGAAGCTTCTCGGGTGAGAAGCGAAACGTTTTCAAAGACAAAACAAAAATCCAAGAAAGTCCAGTTGCCTTTTGGAAAAACCACTTTTGGGATAAACCTGACCTTTTTTTTTTTTTTTTTTTCCCAAGAAGCAACTGGACTTTCTGATTTTTCTTTGAAGATGTTTCATCCCAGAAGCTTCTTTAGCTCTTCTTTTTTTTCCCAAACAGAAGCTTCTTTCGATGAGAAGCGAAACGTCTTCAAAGGAAAAACCAGAAAGTCCAGCTGCCTCTTGGAAGCACCTTTGGGACAGATCAGTGGTGGGTTCCTCCCGGTTCGGTCCGGTTCGGCCGAGCCGGTAGCGGTGACGATATGACGTCACCGAACCGGTTCTCCCCCCCCGCCCTCTCCCCCCCACGTTATTCTTACCTTTTATTTGGTCCCACCCCCAATCTATTGCTGCCTCCTGAGTCCCAGCTGATGACTAGAGGGAAAAAAAACCTGTTTAAACTCTTGCCGCGGGGCTTCAAAGGGCCGCCCTACAGCTGATCAGTGTTAAAAGAAAACAAATGGGTCGGGTTGTAAGTGCGAGGACTGGTCGTAAGTGCGAGGACCTTCCAGAAATGACTCTGACCAGCTAGCCACGCCCGCCTAGTCACATGACCTCCAAGCCACACCCACAAAGTAAGCCACGCCCACAGAACCGGTAGTAAAAAAAATTTACTGGGACAGATGACTTGAGAATCTCCATAGACATTGAGCGATACACCTGACCGGGATAAATCTCCACGGCCACCTCGCCACTGTGGCTCCTTGCACGCCTCTGTGCCTTTTAATGGTTTCTGCTTCTAATCATTTCTTTCTTCGTCACCCAGCAAAAGATCAGGTTGAAAAATGCAATGCTGCTGAACCAGACATCAGCGAATCCCGCTCGGGGATTGGAAATGGCGCATTCCGTGCCTTTGAATAGCCGAGAATATTTGCCCCTTGAGATTGGAAGCTGCCCGGTCTGGCCAGAGCATCTCGATATGATGGTTATGCCATCTGGTTAATTCTTTTTTTTTTTCTTCCCCTCCCTAATTTCTACTTTCCCTCTCTAAAGATGCTTTGACAGCAAGTTCCTTTGAGCTGGCTGGCATCCCGGCTTGTTTGCTTAACTTCTCCACTCTCTCCCCTTCGGAGTTAATCTTGCACCAAGGGAGCCCAGACGAGCAGGAAAAACCGGAATGCTTGCCAGTAGGCAAATTTATCGGACTTGGGCTGTTATGTCTGCTCAAAGAGGAGTTTTGCTGCTCGATATAGGGAGTCCTTGGTTTACGACCGCTCGGTTAGCGACTGCTGGAAGTTACGACGGCAGCCAAGAAAGTGATTTACGACCCTTTTTCCGCATTTACAATCGTTGCAGCTTCCCTACGTGATGAAAATTCAAACGATTGGCAAGTGGCCGATTCTTTGAATTTTGGTTTATGATTGTTGCGGTATTGCCAATGTCCCCTCTTGCGGCCTTCGGACAAGCAAAAGCCTTTTAAACAGGTTTTTATTTGTTTATAAGATAGCATACAAAGAAGATACAAAAGTAAATAGTAGGGAAAATAGGGAAGGGGAAAGGGAAGGGAAAGAAAAAGTGGGGGGGGGAAAAGGCATTGACATTCGACTCCCTTTGGTGCAGTAGAATAAGGCACCAACATCAAACCTCCACTTTTTACTTTTCCATAATAGTATAAACGAGCCACTTCTATAACAAGAAGTCTATCTAATAGGTAAAATTGTCCTGATTTTATGGTGGGTTTTTAAAATTTGATATTGGTTTTAATTGAAATGTTTTAAATTATGGGCCAAACTTTATTTAATTATTTTAAATCTATTTTAACTTTTGTGTACAAATGTTTTACTTTGGCTGTTCACCGCCCTGAATCCGAAAGGAGAAGGGCAGTATAGAAATCTGAAAAATAAAATAAGATAAATAAAATAAAACCCAAAATCAAAGTTTCATTTTTCCCCCCACCTCGAGCACAAAGTCCAGAAGCGGTTTCCAAGTAGAAACTGACAAGCGAAGACAAGGGGGGAAAGCCAGATTCACTTAACAACTGTTGTTACTAATAGCGGCAATGATTCACTTAATGACTGCGGCAAGAAAGTTTGTAAAATCAAGGCACACTTAGTTACTCATCCCTTTGGCGGGATTATGCTTAAGAATCACTGTTTCTTTTATCGTGTAGGCTGTAGGGACTTATAAATCATTTTTCTGTTTTTCTTTTTACAGTTTGTAAGTGGCCCAGAGTATCGGGGAGATGGGGCGGCATAAAAATTTAATAAACAATTGTAATCATGTAGCTTTAACTCCATCAAACATCAATACCCTCCTTGAGAAGGACTCGGCCGGGGGGATCAAAATGCAAAATCCAGTCTAAAGTTTTGGCTGACTACGCGACAAATTATATAAGAACCAAAACTGCAGATTAAAGTTGTCTTTCGTTACTGATCTCTTCCTGATCCTATACCCAGTTAGGATCTGCCTGGTTGTGCAGAATTCAATTTTAGTGTTCGGTTGCTTTTGTTTCAGTGTGCTATTTCTTATCCCAAGAACTCAAAATGCTATTTAAGTTACAGCAGCTGTCTGAAATAGTTAGCAGATGCTGTACTGAGGAGTCGGTTAAATTTGACGACCTCTTTTTTTTTAAAGTCTATAATGATTTAGTTTAAACAATAGAGGTCTTAATTCACAGGCCAAGGCTGGGTTTAAATATCGCTCTCAGCTAAAGTGTGTTTTAGATTTTGCTCGGCCTTGTTGTGTAAATCTAGCCCTTGCAATTTGTAAAACACGGTTTACGGTTTAGTAGGATCTGCAAATTCAGCCGGTTGCGTTTATTTTCAACAGGCCACCATTGCAGCCATAAAAATTGAGTTAGTGTGGTTTACCATTTCTGAATGTCGCACGCTTGGAACAGCATACCAAGGTATCTCCTGCGGGATTGGACACCAGAAGGGATGCTTTAGTTGTGCAAGATGTGTACTTGTAAAAAATGGAGGGAAGAGAACAGGGAGATTAGCCGCAGAACCTGCCCCCCCAAAAGGCAGAATAATCTCCAAATGTCCCCTCGGTTACAGATCAGTTACAGATTAACAGCTGGAAGGGACCTTGTAGGTCATCTAGTCCAACCCTCCACCCAAGCAGGAGACCCTACGCCATTTCTGACCGATGGCAGTCCGGTCTCTTCTTGAAAGACTCCAGGGATGAAGCTCCCACAACTTCCGAAGGCAACTTCTCTTCCATGAGTTGATTGTTCTCCCTGTCAGAAAATTCCTCCTTATTTCTAGGTTGAATCTATCCTTGATCAGTTTCCATCCATTCTTCCTTGTCTGGCCTTGGAAAATAGCTTGACCCCCTTCCTCCTCTCTGTGGCAGCCCCTCAAATATTGGAAGGCTGCTATCACGTCTCCCCTGGTCCTTCTCTTCACTAGACCAGCCATGCCCAGTTCCTGCAACCGTTCTTCGTATGTTTGAGCCTCCAGTCCCCTCATCATCCTGGTTGCTCTTCTCTGCACTTTTTCTAAAGTCTCAACATCTTTTTTTTAATAGTGTGGGGACCAAAACTGGATGTAGTACTCTAGGTGTGATCTTACTAAGGCTTTGTAGAGTGGTATTAGCACTTCACTTGATCTTGATTGTATCACTTAACTGTGGCAAGAAAGGTCGTAAAATGCGCCTAATTTTTAATCACATTATTGCAGGGACACTGTGATGGTCATAAGTGCGAGGACTGGTCCTAAGTCACTTTATTTCAGTTCTGGTATTCAGGTGGTCCTTCGCTTACGACCACAATTGAGCCCAACATATCTGTCGCTAAACAAGACTTGTTAAGTGAGTTTTGCCCCACTTTATGACCTTTCCTGCCACGGTTGTTAAGTGAATCACTGCCGTTGATCAGGGAGTAACCTGGTTGTTAAGTGAATCTGTCTTCCCCACGGACTTTGCATGTCAGACGGTCGCAAAAGGGGATCACGTCACCCCGGGGGACCCTACAACCGTCATAACTATGAATCAGTTGCCAAGCATCTGAATTTGGATGCTGTGACCCTCCAGATGTTCCAACAATTTTGAGTGTGAAAAACACTCACAAGTCACCTTTTTATTCTAACAAACAAACAAACAAATATTTTATATGAAGATTAAGGCCGCGGTCTCCTAAGAACAGAAGGTGTCCCAAAATTACCACCCTCCAAGGATTCCAAAGAAGTTGAATAGAGAGCGTGTCCATCATAAGTAGCTAATGGGGGCCTTTACTCAGAATATAAAGCCGGGTTTATTTCAAATATGATTTGTTGAACAAACCGTAAGACTCGGTTAATATAACACTACTAAGCTAAAATGAAGCAACCCAGCCGGCTGCCTGAATACGTCGCGCTATTAATCTAGAGACGCTGTGTTTTTCCCATTATAAAAGAAAAAAGAAAAACTTTACGGTAATCTCATGAGTTATTGCCCGGGTCTCAAACCCAAATCTTCTCCTGCTAATAGTTTATCCAGAAAGTTGCAGAGCTTAATGTGACAGCCGTTTTAACTTCGCACCCGGCGTTATCCAAAATAAATGTTTCAGACCGGACAGGAATTCTCCAGTTCCTTCCTCTTCGCCGACCGACCGATGTTGTTCTCTCCGGTTTAAAAGGCTAGAGTTTCAATCATGTTGGTTGTTATGTTAAAGTGATTTGGAATAATGCTTTTCGCAGGCGGCAAGACGAGACCGGTGCCAATTTTTCAAGTTAAGACGAGGAAATAACCTTGACATGATGTAAATAGGGAATAGACATGGAATATAGACTGTTTTTATACAGCTCCCTGCTAGTTGAGTGTTAAACAATTAACTGCAAGCAAAGGAAGCCCTCGTCTTGCAACCACAACTGAGGCCCAAATTTCCGTTGCTAAGTGAGACATTGGTTAAGTGAACTTTGTCCCGTTTTACGACCTTCTTGGCCACCGTTAAGTGAACCGTTGCAGTGGTTAAGTTAGTAACACTTGTTGTGGCCCATCAGCGGCCTGTGCAGCTAGTAGCTGATTCTGACAGCGAGGAGGCTGGTGTGGTGCTGCGCCAACAGCCTGTGTAGCTGGCACCCGAGTCGGACAGTGAGGAGGCTGGAGAAGATGTGGTGCCAGAGGCGGGGATTCAGCCAGGGCCTTCAGAACCTCCAGAGGCTCCTTTAAGTGAAGAGGACGAAGAGGAGGAGCCTCTTCTCGATGCACGGGTGCGCAGAGCTGCCAAAATGCAGGAGTGGCTTCTCAGGAGGAGGTCTCCTCGAGAGTAAGGCTTAGGGCTAATTGGCCACTCCCCTAGCCTATTTAAGGAGGAACTCCGACTGAAGCAATTTGCAGGGAACAACTTCGTCCACTCTCCTTCGCATCTTGATCTTAGTTCTCTGCAAATTGCTTCTGGGCTTTCTGCCAACCATAGTAAGATTACGATTATTTATTCTTTGGATTCTTGTAGGCTGTTAAGAAAGTGAATTAACAGCCGTTGTTTGAAAAAGACTGATTTAATTTAGCAAACTAAGGTTTGTACAGACTTTGTGTGTGCTGCGTTCTTTGGGGTCCGTCGCTGGGGCAGAACACACTGTTGTTAAGTGAATCTGGCTTGCTCATTGACTTGGCTTGGCAGGTCGCAATAGGGGATCACGTGACCTTGGGAACACCGCAACCGTCATAAATAGGAGTCAGTTGCCAAACATCCGGATTTTGATCACGTGACCACAGGGATGCTGCAATGGTTGTAAGTGGGAAAAACTGTCATAAGTCCCTTTTTTATTGCTGTTGTAAATTCGAACTGTCACTAAATGAATGGTTATAAGTCAAGGACTACCTTTGTAAAGTAATAAAAGCAGAACAAAAATACAATAAATAAAAATATAGCCAAAATTGCACAGTATAGAACAGAATAGGCGAGTTGGAAGGGACCTTGGAGGTCTTCTAGTCCAACCCCCCGCTTAGGCAGAAAAACCTACACCGTTCAGACAAATGGTTATCCAACATCTTCTTAAAAACTTCCAGTGTTGGAGCATTTACAACTTCTGGTGGCAAGTGGTCGGGTTCATACCACAAAGATTAATTAAAGACACAGTAGTTGTATCCGTACAACATGCCAAGCTTGCTTAGATTTAAGTCTAGTTAGGCATTTGGGAGAAGTAGGCAGATTAGCATGTTTGCAAATTTATTTATTTATTTATTGGTTCAATTTATATGCCGCCCTTCTCCGGAGACTCAGGGCGGCTTACAATACGTTAAGCAATAGCCTTCATCCTTTTGTATATTTTTACAAAGTCAGCTTATTGCCCCCACAAACTGGGTACTCAATTTATCTACCTTAGAAAGGATGGAAGGCTGAGTCAACCTTGAGCCTGGTGAGATTTGAACTTGCAGTAATTGCAGGCAGCTGGTGTTACTTAACAGCACTTTAGTCTGCTGCGCCACCAAGGCTCAAATGCAGGCAGTCCTTGACTTACAACCGTTCATTTAGTGACCATTCAAACTTACAACGGCACTGGAAAAAAGGGACTTATGACCATCACGACTGACTGAATTATGATCACGTGATCGTAATTCAGACGCTTGGCAGCTGGTTCACACTTATGATCGTTGCTGTGTCCCAGGGTCATGTGATCAACCTTCTAACTAGTCAAGTCAAGGGGGAAGCCTGATTCACTTAACAACCGTGCGAGTAACTAACTTATCCGCTGCCGTGATTCACTTAACCACAGGGATGAGAAAGGCCGTATCGTGGGGCAGAAATCGCAATGTCTCACTTAACAATGGATGTTTTGGGCTCAATTGTGGTCGCAAGTCGAGGACTGCCTGTATATCTCATGAGTAAAAGTGGATAGGATCGCAGTGCCTGCTTGGGAACAGCATTAAGCTTGTCAACAAGTGGAAAAATAGGGCCCGAAATCCGAAGGGCGAGGATTTCAAAGACAGCAGCCGCTCCTGTAATTCCCTGGCAGCCATGCTGTTTTGCCCATTTTCAGCTCAGCGGCAATTAGTAATTCTAGCAGCTTCCTCCACTTCCCGAAGACAGGAGAATGGCAAGGGTTTGGACTCGACAACCTTAATCTGCAATTCCAGAAGTGGGGAGGGACACAGCCTTAGTTCACCGCTGTTTTCTTTTTCTGCGATAGATAGATAGATAGATAGATAGATAGATAGATAGATAGATAGATAGATAGATAGATAATGGAAGGAAGGAAGGAAGGAAGGAAGGAAGGAAGGAAGGAAGGAAGGAAGGAAGGAAGGAAGGAAAGAAAGAAAGAAATATAGAGCTAGATAAAGAGAGAAGGGGGATAGATGAGAGAGAGAGAGAGAGAGAGAGATGATGGATGGAAGGAAGGAAGAAAAGAAATATAGAGATAGATAAAGAGAAGGGGATAGATGATAAATAGATAGATAGATAGATAGATAGATAGATAGATAGATAGATGATGGAAGGAAGGAAAGAAAGAAAGAAAGAAATATAGAGATAGATAAAGAGAGAAGGGGGATAGATGATAGATAGATAGATAGATAGATAGATAGATAGATAGATAGATAGATAGATAGATAGATGATGGAAGGAAGGAAAGAAAGAAAGAAATATAGAGATAGATAAAGAGAGAAGGGGGATAGATGATAGATAGATAGATAGATAGATAGATAGATAGATAGATAGATAGATAGATGATGGAAGGAAGGAAGGAAGGAAGGAAGGAAGGAAGGAAGGAAGGAAGGAAGGAAGGAAAGAAAGAAATATAGAGATAGATAAAGAGAGAAGGGGGATAGATATAGATAGATAGATAGATAGATAGATAGATAGATAGATAGATAGATAGATAGATAGATAATGGATGGAAGGAAGGAAGGAAGGAAGGAAGGAAGGAAGGAAGGAAGGAAGGAAGGAAGGAAAGAAAGAAATATAGAGCTAGATAAAGAGAGAAGGGGGATAGATGAGAGAGAGAGAGAGAGAGAGATGATGGATGGAAGGAAGGAAGAAAAGAAATATAGAGATAGATAAAGAGAAGGGGATAGATGATAAATAGATAGATAGATAGATAGATAGATAGATAGATAGATGATGGAAGGAAGGAAGGAAAGAAAGAAAGAAATATAGAGATAGATAAAGAGAGAAGGGGGATAGATGATAGATAGATAGATAGATAGATAGATAGATAGATAGATAGATAGATAGATGATGGAAGGAAGGAAAGAAAGAAAGAAATATAGAGATAGATAAAGAGAGAAGGGGGATAGATGATAGATAGATAGATAGATAGATAGATAGATAGATAGATAGATAGATAGATGATGGAAGGAAGGAAGGAAGGAAGGAAGGAAGGAAGGAAGGAAGGAAGGAAGGAAAGAAAGAAATATAGAGATAGATAAAGAGAGAAGGGGGATAGATATAGATAGATAGATAGATAGATAGATAGATAGATAGATAGATAGATGTGTGTGTGTGTGTGTGTGTGTGTGTGTGAGTGAGAGAGACAGACAGACAGACAGACTCATTTTGGTGGGTGGGCATCAAGGTTGTCTTGCCAACAGCATCTTTGCTAGGAGCCAAAGACTATCCTACCCTAATTTCCAAATTTAGAGTGGAGAACGGCAGCGACGTTCTTTGGAATTGTAGAAAGTCAGCACCCACCCTCCTAGAAGAATAAAATATCTTGAGGAATATGGGGGGGGGGGGGGCGGGAGGGGAGGCAGAATATTACATTTCCCTAAATGAGAAATGGGGAAACATGGTGGGTTTTTTTTAGAGGCAGAAAGCAACCCCCCCTTTCCTTAGCACTCAAGACATAAAGAGCTTATTGAAAAAGGAAGACAAGCATCTAGATAGCTCTATTCATAGGCAAAGCAAATACTGCGGGGCAGAAATCCACACTCAAGACAGGATATGTCGAAACAAAGGCCGAATGGTAGGATTAGAAGCAGCCCCTCACTCAAGTTCCAAAACAGGGGGCAAAGCCATTAAGCCACAATTGGAATTGCCCAACAGCCTTTCAGAACACAAGGCCCTTCATTGCGTCATCACAGCAGTCCAAACTTCAACCAAACCTGGGAGCTCAGACAAACAGCTAGGATTGGCATTTCCTCTTTTGCCTATAGAGCCAGCTATGACCCCTAGGGATCTGAGAACAGCCAATAGAATAGAAGAGCCTTGATAGTACAGTGGTTTAGTGTACCCTGTTATTAACACAGCTGCCTGCAATTACTGCAAGTTCAAATCTCCCCAGGCTCAAGGCTGACTCAGCCTTCCATCCTTTCTAAGGTAGGTAAATTGAGGACCCAGATTGTGGGGGCAATAAGCTGACTTTGTATAAAATATACAAAAGAATGAAGGCTATTGCTTAGCGCATTGTAAGCCGCCCTGAGTCTCCGGAGAAGGGCGGCATATAAATCAAATTAAAAAAAAAAAAAATTAAAGGACATGTTCTTGCACAGGAACAGGGAGCTCAACTACAAAGCCCAGAGAAGGTATAAAAAAAACCCCACCCTCTCCCAACTCCATTTTGTCAGCTGCGCCAGAATCACAGGCGCTTCTGCTTCACCGTTAAACCATCTTTCCAATCAGCCTCCATGTTTCCAGTGTCTTTCTCCCGGCTTGGAACTGAACCCAGATGGACATTTCTTTCAACGGAATGAATCTCGCGGGGACGGTGTAGGAAAATATTTCTCAAAATGAACCGGGATCAGATTGGATCCTGGATGGGTTCTTTTTGTCCCGCTTGAAGGGGGGGGAAAGCAAGAGCAAAAGCAAGGGAGCAAATCCGAGAAAAGGATGGTCTTGTTTATTAACCCGGAGTAACGTGGCCGATGGGAGGCGTCCGAGTTGTGATTTGCTGTGCTTTTCGCACTTCGTTACGGGCCCCCCCCACCGCAAAACGTCCCCTTGGATTCTCCATTATCACCGGGCACCAGACTTCCTCCGTTGGAAAAGGCCCTTCCTCTCCCATTGTCTCTCCAATTTTCCTCCCCGTAGGAAACTTCTGGTCCGAGCCGAGATCCCTAGCAACCTTTCGTCTTTCTGATCCTAGCTCGGCTGAAAAGGAAATTATTTCGGATCGTATCAGAATCTTGCCAATATCTACGGAAACTTTGCTAGCTTTGTAAAGCTATCCAGGCAGTCCTTGACTTACAACAGTTCGTTTAGGGACGGTTCGAGGTTACCACGGCGCTGAAAAAAAAAGTGATTCAGGATTGTTTTTCACATGTACGACCGTCACGGCGTTCCCCCATGGGTCACGTGATTTACATTCGGATGCTCGACAACTGACTCACATTTATGACGGATGCAGCGTCCCGGGGTCACGTGATCCCCTTTTCGTGACCTTCTGACAAGCAAAGTCAAGGGGGAAGCCAGATTCACTTAACAACCGTGCAACTAATTTCACACCTACAGGGATTCACCTACCAACTGTGGCAAGTAACGTCATAAAAGCGAGGCAGAATTCGTTTAACAACTGTCTTGTTTAGCCACGGAAATTTTGGGCTGGATTGTGGTCGTAAGTCGAGGACTACCTGTGGTCTCACGGGATGGAGATCACAGGATTCAGGACTTCATATAGTCTGCCTTTCTACTATAGAATAATATTATATATTATATATCAGGGGTGTCAAACTCGATTTCATTGAGGGCCGCATCAGGTTTGTGTTTGACCTCAGGTGGGCCAGGTTGGGCCAGGTTGGGCCAGCTCGACATCCGTTTTCGGCCACGATGTCCTTCTGCAGCCTTCTGCCAGCCAAAATGGAGCTCAGAGTGGGGGGGGGGGTTTCCTATTTTGGCTGGCAGAGGCACTGCAGGCTGGTCCTTTGCTCTTTCCAGGGCGGCCCTGTGGGCCAGATCTAAGCACCCCGTGGGCCAGATCCAGCTCGTGGGCCTCGAGTTGGACACCCGTTATATATGTTCATGCTCTTTTATCTTTTGCACATCTATATGATCCCGTCAGACCTGCATAGAGCAGTGAACAATATCCAGCTATATAGACATTAAATGGTAAAGTGGTATAAGTTTTGCTGAACAGATATTACTTAACCTTGTAATTGAAGACTGATATTTTGCCCCAAAGGTGCATTTTTTTCAAGAGGCAACTGGACTTTCTGGTTTTTCTTTGAAGACGTTTCGCTTCTCATCCCAGAAGCTTCCTCAGATCTGACCGTATGGTAGGGAATGGAAGGATTGATACTCCTTGCAGACAGCTGGTCATTTGCATCCTTTTAGAGGGTCGTTGAGGCCACTTGGAAGTTTTATCTGTGTCCTCAGGGTCACCTGAGTGGTGCAAATGGGTTTAGAGCCTTCTTGGAATTGCAGAGTCTTTTTCTTCCACCATTTGCACCACTTGGGTGTCTCTGAGGACAAGGACAAACCTCCAAATGGCCTCAACGCCCCTGTAAAAGGATGCAAATGACCAACTGTCTGCAAGGAGTATAAATCCTTTCACTCTCCAGAAGACGTTTCGCTTCTCATCCAAGAAGCTTCCTCAGCTCTGGCTGGATAGATGGTGGGGAATGGAAGGATTCTAACCCTTCTAATACTAATCCTTCCATTCCCCTGCACATCCAAGTCAGAGTCAAAGAGCCTTGGTAGTACTGTGGTCTAAGGCACCCTGTTATTAAGCTGGTTATTAAGACCAGCTGCCTGCAATTACTGCAGGTTCGAATCTAGCCAAGGCTCAAGGTTGACTCAGCCTTCCATCCTTTCTAAGGTAGGTAAATTGAGGACCCAGTTTGTGGGGGCAATAAGCTGACTTTGTATAAATATACAAAAAGGATGAAGGCTATTGCTGAGCACATTGTAAGCCGCCCTGAGTCTCCGGAGAAGGGCGGCATATAAGTCAAATAAAAAAAAATAATAAATAAAAAAAAAAGAAGCTTCCGGGATGAGAAGTGAAACGTCTTCAGAGAAAAACCAGAAAGTCCAGTTACCTCTTGAAAAAAAAAAAGCATTTTTGAGACAACCATCCAAAGGTCCAGCTCTTTCTAATCTGTATTTTACAACCTAAATCAGCACATTGAAAGAGGAGCTTGCTAGGCCCTAAGAACATCAGACAAATTGCAACACACACACACACACACACATGGCTTCTATACAGTCCATCACGACGCTCACCCTGAGATTTCTCGTAGGTCCAAGTCCAACATGCGCCCTACCTACAGTCACTGTCTTATCAGGCAGGGCAGCTTATCTCTGGCTTCTTGATTTAAGCATTGTGAAAAGGAAGGTGGAGAAGGAGCAGCGAGAAAAACCCAGATCTCCTTATGCAAAACGTTGGCGATAAAACCGGCTTAATATGTGGCCGGCCTTCAAGATAAAAGCGAACTTTAATTCCAAAGCAGGAGAGGAAAAATGGGAACGGTCGGTCTGGCTGGGGAAAGTGCAGAGTGTCCTGTGCTCATTTCAGCAGCCCGACGCACACCAGATTCTTTCCACTGCTTTTTTTACTACCGACCCACAGCCCGATGGGTTTGATTCGGGGGCCTTTTTTTAAAGGAAGCTCTCTTGGTACGTAAAATGAATTCCAGACTAAGTTTCCGGCCAGAGGAATGGGACAACTCACCGCGATCAGTTGGCCGTAGCCAGCTCGCCATAGCCGGCTCGACCTGGCCAACTTGCCGGGGGGGGGGGGGGAGGGACAGAAAAACTCAATCATTCAATTTCGTTATAGATGGTCCTCGGCGTCCGACCACAACGGAGCCCAACGTTTCTGTGGTTAAGTGAGACATTTGTTACGTGCGTTTTGACCCGTTTTACGACCTTCCTTGCCAAGGTTGTTTTAAGTGGATCGCTGCGGTTGACAAATTTGTTAGCGAGGTTGTGAAGTGAGCCCGGCCTCCCCGTTGAGTTTGCTGGCCGAAAGGTCGCAAAAGGGGATGACGTCGCCTCGAGACACAGAGCAGCGGTCATTAAGTATGAACCGGATGCCAAGCCAAGTCTGAATTTCGAGCCCATGGATCATGGCGATGCTTCAAAAACGGTCACCCTTAGGGGAGGGGAGGGAGGGAGGAGAGGGGAGAGAGGAGAGGAGAGGGAGAGAGAGAAAGGAGAGAAGGGAGGAGGAAAGGAGAATAGAACGGAATAGAATGGGAATAGGAATAGGAGTAGGAATAGGAATAGGAATAGAGTTGGAAGGGACCTTGGAGGTCTTCTAGTCCAACCCCCTGCTTAGGCAGGAAACCCTACACCACTTCAGAAAAATGGTTGTCCAATCTCTTCTTAAAAACTTCCAGTGTTGGAGCATTTACAACTTCTAGAGGCAAGGAGTTCCACTGGTTAATTGTTCTAACTGTTGGGAAATTTCTCCTTAGTTCTAGGTTGCTTCTCTCCTTGGTTAGTTTCCATCTGTTGCTTCTTGTCCTGCCTTCAGGTGCTTTGGAGAATAGCTTGACCCCCTCTTCTTCTTTGGGGCAGCCCTTCAAATAATGGAAGATGCTATCACCTCATCCCTGGTCCTTCTTTTCATCAGACTAGACAGACCCAATTCCTGCAACCGTTCTTCATATGTTTTAGCCTCCAGTCCCCTAATCCTCTTGGTTGCTCTTCTCTGCACTCTTTCCAGAGTCTCAACATCTTTTTTACATCGTGGCGACCAAAACTGGATGCAGGATTCCAAGTGTGGCCTTTACAAGGCCTTATAAAGTGGTATTAACACTTCACGTGATTCATATTATTATTGAGACCTCTCAATAGCATCTAGCATCACTCGCGTTCCTTTGGATTCCCCGCCCGAGATGGAACGCAATCACCAACAAAGAATAAATGCGATAAATAAGGAAGGTCTTTGCAAGTGATCTGAATCTGAAGAGCACTGGTGGCGCAGCAGACTAAAGCATTGTGATTAACACCAGCTGTCTGCAATTACTGTAAGTTCGAATCTCCCTAGGCTGAAGGTCGACTCAGCCTTCCATCCTTTCTAAGGTAGGTGAAATGAGGACCCGGATTGTGGGGGCAATAAGCTGACTTTGTATAAATATACAAAAGTATGAAGGCTATTGCTTAGCGCATTGTAAGCCGCCCTGAGTCTCCGGAGAAGGGCGGCATATAAATCAAATAAAAAAAAAAAACCATCTCACTTTCAGGTGATATTCCAGGTATTTCCCTTTCTTAAATGGCTTGCCACCCACTTAGAAGGTGGGCAGGGAACATCAGCAGGGCTGGGTCTGCCAGAAAGAAAAACCGTTTGCAACTGAAGATGATGTTACCTTAAGGGACACTCCTTGAATGTGTGTGTGGCCAAGCTGCAGGACAGGAATAAGTCTTTCATTTTTTTACATCTTGGAGGTTACACAGAATTAAAAGCTTGCCCTTGCTCATAAAAAAAGGCCAGTATCTCTGGTTCTTTGGCAGTTGCCTTCCTGGGTCATGAATCTGTCTCCAAGCTTTCCTTATTGAGACATATTGAGCTGGAGAGGCGAAGCCGAACTTAATTGCAGGCCTGCAAGAGAGATCTGGAGTCAGTAAACAGATGTGTTGAAATATGGTTGTCTAATTTTATACTGGCTCTATTATTTATGAAGAAGAGGTCCTCGGTCCAATGTCGGCCCCGAAGTCTGGCACCTGGGCATTTCTATGGAGGTACAGGGAAGTCCTTGAGTCATAAATATTCGTTTAGTGACCGTTCGGAGTTGAAACAGCACTGACAAAGGTGGCTTACGGCCGTTTCC
The DNA here is from genome assembly GCF_029215685.1 of Pituophis catenifer annectens. NCBI lineage: Eukaryota > Metazoa > Chordata > Lepidosauria > Squamata > Colubridae > Pituophis > Pituophis catenifer. The sequence goes on from NW_027256887.1 coordinate 87,702,064, forward strand.
CACACTTAGGACCGCCGCAGCATCCCCGTGTCATGGGATCAAAATTCAGACACTTGGCCACTGGTTCCTACTTATGACGGTTACCGTGTCCAAGGGGGTCAGGTGATCGATCCCCTTTTGCGACCTTCCGACAAGCAAAATCAACGGGGAAGCCGGATTAACTTTACAGCTGTGTTATTAACTTAAGTGCAGTGATTCACTTAACAACGGTGGGAAGAAAGGACGTAAAATGGGACAAAACTCACTTAACAAATGTCTCGCTTAGCGACAGAAATAGTGAATTCCATTGCGGTTGTTAGTCGAGGACTACCTGCAAGGAGGGAATGATACCGAGGCTCTGAATCGCTGAAATCTCCAGTGATATTTGCTGGAGGTTTTCCAGAAGAGACTGGATGGCTATTTGTCTGAAAATTACAACTCTGTAATTCTGTTATAATACTCTCCATGTCTTGGCCCAGATTCTGGAAGCTATGAAGGTCTGGAGAGGAGAAAATAAATCAAAGTGGGATTAAAACAGAATTCCTGTATGAGGTTCCTAGATACATCCGGTGTTTTCTTGCAAGGGTGACACTGCCCTGAAGATACAGATGTGCAAAGTCAGGTTCCTCCAGGACATCTGGAAACTCCTGGATGGGGAGGTGGAGGCTGTGGCCTCAAGGACCCTCCCCAGAATCAGGATTCAGTGTGCCAGTTGTGGTCCTGCGGGAAGCCCCATCCAGGTTCATTCGGTCTCCTGCAATTCTCTCTCTAGAATAATGTGGCTTTTGAAGGCTACCCGGAATCCATCCAAAATGCGTCCGATTGGTTGCTGATGGTTATTTGTCAACACAAGCACTGTTATGTAACCATTCCGGGGCTGTGCAAAAGCTTTCCTGTTGGCTCCGGAGCAACAACTTGAACTCCTGCTCTCACTCTCTCAAATCTCCACGGGAGTCCTTGCAGGATGGTCTTCTTGGCACACCCACCCTTTCATGTCCTGAGAGAGTCTGTTTGTGGGTTCGCCACTTCTGTGGGGTAAAGCAGGTGGGAGGCTCACCAGCGGTATCTCTGCTTGTGTATCTGATCTTTGGAAGAGCCTAACCTCTGAAATTTGAGGTTTTTTTGTAGCTCCAGCTCAGTAGAATCTCATCTACTCAGTTCTGGGCTTTTTTCTTTTCTAACACCTAGCAAGCTCTCACTGCTAGGTGGGAGACCTAAATAGGTCTCCCACCTAGCAGTGAGAGCTTGCTAGGTGTTAGAAAAGAAAAAAGCCCAGAACCGAGTAGATGAGATTCTACTGAGCTGGAGCTACAAAAAAAAAAAACCTTGGCTACGTAGGGAAAACCTGGCTAGAAGAAAAACATATATATATATATATATATATATATATATATATATATATATATATATATATGTATGTATGTATGTATATGTATATATATGTATGTATGTATATAGAGAGAGAGACAGACAGACAGAAAGAGAGACAGAGAAAGAAAGAAAGAAAGGAAGGAAGACAGAAAGAAAGAAAGGAAGGAAGGAAGGGACAGACAGACAGAGAGAGAGAGAGAGAGAGAAAAAGAAAGAGACAGACAGAGACAGACAGACAGAGAGAGACAGAGGCATACAGAGACAGAGACAGAGACAGAGAGAGAAAGAAAGAGACAGAGAGAGAGAGAGAGACAGAGAGACAGAGACAGACAGAGAGAGAAAGAAAGAGACAGACAGACAGAGACAGAGAGAGAGAGAGAGAAAGAGAGAGACAGAGAGAGAAAGAGAGAGAGAGAGAAAGAGACAAACAGACAGACAGAGACGGACAAAGAAAGAGACAGAGAGAGAGAGAGAAAGAGAAAGAGACATACAGAGAGACAGAGAAAGAGAGAAAGAGACAGAGACAGAGACAGAGAGACAGAGACAGAGAGAGACAGACAGAAAGAGACACAGAGAGACAGAGAAAGAGACAGAGAGAGAAAAAGAAAGAGAGAGACAGAGAGACAGAGAGAGAAAGAAAGAGCCAGGTAGTCCTTGATTTACAAGAGTTCATTTAGTGACTGTTTGAATTTACAATAGCACTGAAAAAAATGACTTAAGACTCTTCTTCACACTTACGACCGTTGCAATACAACCAAGGTCACGTGATCGAAATTTGGGCACTCAGCAACTGGTTCCTATTGGTGACGTGTTCCAGGGTCATACGATCCCCATTTGCGACCTCCAACCAAGCAGAGTCAATGGGGAAGCCAGATTCACTTAACAATCGTGTTACTGAATTAACAGCTGCAGTGATTCGCTTAACAGCCGTGGCAAAAGAGGTCGTAAAATGGGGGGAGGAGAAATTCGCTTCACCACTGTCTCACTTAGCAACAGAAATGTCGGGTTCAATGGTGGTCGTAAGTCGAAGGCTACCTGTAAATAAATCGTCTGCTACTTTCTACTATTTCTTGTTCTTTACCTAGTGTTTTTACTCAAGGCTACTCAGTTACTCAAGGGCTCCATCAAAGAATTTTTTGGATATCAATTGATCAAATGGATAATCTGTCTTCATGTCTGGGACCTTCAAAAGACTCCAAGATTAATAATATCCCCAAGGCCCCCATATCCTATCTCTTGTTACCTTTAAAGCTTTTCATGCTTCAAGGTCTGGTTATCTGCAGGACTGTTTTCCCCTTGTAAAATCTGCCTTTCCAATAAAATTGAATAAGCCTAGGCTGCTTTCAATCAGAAGTTAACTCTTTCTCCCCTCACTCAAGAGATGGGCCGCGGAAGAATGCCTTTTCTGTCATTGTCCCTTCTCTGGAATAGTGTCACTTTCCCCCCAATTTACTACAAAAAAAATATAAGACCTTCAGAGGAGGGTTCTTCAGAATATTTCTCTGCACAACGAGCGGTTTCCTTTGATTTTAAGGGTTTAAATTCCCGATTTATGTATGATTGCTTTGCGATCGATGGATTTTTTTTTAGTTCTGATTTTGCTTATGCTATTGTTCCATGTATCCTGCTTATTTCTCTCTTGTTAACTCAAGTTACAGATTTGCATAATTGCACGTTGCTCGGAGTCGGTTTGACTGCAATGACTTAACCAGCCCAGTAAATAAATAAATTGGGTGTCACATTTTATCTCTTTACGAGTGGCTTCTGACTTAGATATCAGCATTTGGTGTGAAGACCTGGTTCAGGAACAGCTACCAAGTGAAGCAGGAGCTGGTTTCGTGTAACATGCTAAGCCAAACTAAACAGTCTACGTTCTTGAAATACACCTAGAGAGATGTATGAACCTGGTGCATGGCTGTCTGGCTTAGCTAAAGCCAAAAGGAAGGAACTAGCACATAATGTATAGGTAATCCTCGGCTTATGACCACAATTGAGCCCAAAATTTCTGTTGTCAAGCGAGACATTTGTTAAATTTAATTTAATTTAATTTAATTTAATTAATTAAATTTATATGCTGCCCCTCTCCGAAGACTCAGGGCGGCTCACAATACATTTAAACAATCATTATAAAAAGACATTGAAAAATTAAAAACATTAAAAACAATAAAAACTCATTCACACCATTCATGGCCGGATCTCGACAGATCACAAGAGCGAGATCAACGGCCCCAGGCCTGCCGGAAAAGCCAGGTCTTCACCACTTTTCGGAAGGCCAATAGGGTGGGGATGGTCCGGACCTCAGGAGGTAACTGGTTCCAGAGAGCCGGGGCAGCCACAGAGAAGGCCCTCCCCCGCGGGCCCCCCAGCCGGCATTGTTTAGCTGATGGGACCCTGAGGAGACCAACTCTGTGGGATCTTACCGATCGCTGGGACCTATGCGGTAGAAAGCGGTCTCGAAGATAACCTGGCCCTGAGCCATGTAGGGCTTTAAAGGTAATAACCAACACCTTGAATTGTGACCGGAGACCAATAGGGAGCCAGTGCAGCTCGCGGAGAATTGGTGTAATGTGGATGTACCTAGGTGCACCCACGACAGCTCGTGCAGCTGCATTCTGGACCAAACACTTAAATGAGTTTTGCCCCTATTTTACGACCTTTCATAAAAAAGTTCATAAATTTGGGTCAGTCGCCTGTTTGACCCGTTTTATGATTGTCACGATTTGCCACCGTGATGGGCAGGCTCCATTACAGTCGTAAGTCGAGGCCTACCTATACAGTCATGCAAAAGCCACTGGGATATTAAGGCTGAAGTATTATAAATATTTTCGATGTACTTATTTCATCACTTTTATTTTCTTGGGACAGAGTGGGGAGGAAAGCATACCTTTCTATTTAAGGGGACAAACTGCTTGTGGTTTGCAAGAAAACTATTTTATTACCAAGCACAGAACAGCGTTTGCAACGGTCGGTGTTCTAGCAGCTGAAGATCGGAAAAACGTTCCATTCCCAAGAAGTTTCCATCCCTCGGTCCAAATTTCTTTCAGCCAAGCATCAGGATGCCCAAAATACTTCCTTTCTGCCATGGTGGATTTGTGTATTGACACTGTGAGTTGAATTTTAATAACAAAAACCAGGAACAGGTTAGCATGTTTGCATTGGAAAGATCTGGGCATCGTTTTGATTGGAGAGAACAATTATTCAGCTTCAAAACTAAGGACCGTTTGTTGGCTGCTTTTAAGATACAGAGAACATTTTAAGCTTTAAAGCAGCGGTCTCCAACCTTGGTCATTTTAAGACTTGTGGACTTCAACTCCCAGAATTCCCCAGTTAAAAGAGCAGGGATTCCCAACCTTGGTAACTTTGAGACCCATGCTCCACAGCAGGGGTCCTCAAACTTGGCAGCTTTAAGACTTGTGGACTTCAACTCCCAGAATTCTCCAGCCAGCTGGAGAATTCTGGGAGTTGAAGTCCACAAGTCTTAAAGCTGCCAAGTTTGAAGACCTCTGATTTAAGATATGGAGACTTCAACTCCCAGAATCCACCCATCTTAAAGCATAGCTGGCTGGGGAATTCTGGGAGTTGAAGTCCACAAGTCTTAAAGCTGCCAAGTTTGAAGACCTCTGCTGTAAGATATGGAGACTTCAACTCCCACAATCCACCCATCTTAAAGCATGCTGGCTGGGGAATTCTGGGAGTTGAAGTCCACAAGTCTTAGAGTGGCCAAGGTTGGACACCCCTGCTTTAAGCTCTTATTCTGCTTAGGGTTTGAACTCCATTTATACTTGCAGGTGAATAAGATCTAGTAACAAAATGTCATTGAAGGATTGTGCAACTTCCCCAATGTATCAAGTTGAGATTTGGAGAAGAAAGCAACAGGAGGTATTCTTTGTAACCAAGAAAAGGTTACAAATAACCTATGGATTGCTAAAGAGAGGGGGAAAAAACTACTTAAATAAATAATATATATTTATGGGTATCACAGCAGGACGCTATAGGTAGTCCTCAACTTAGAACCAAACGCTTAGTGACTGTTCTAAGAGACTGAAAAAAAATGTCTTACAAAGGATCCTCACACTTACGCCTGTTGCAGCATCCCCAAGGTCACATGATCAAAATTTGGGTGTTTGGCAACAAACATATGTTTGCAACTGTTGTAGTGTCCCGGGATCAACTGATCACCATTTCAATCTTCCCTAGCTGGCTTCTGACAAGAAAAGTCCATGGGGTAAGCCAGATTTGCTTAACAAGTGTGATTCATTTAACAACTTCGGTCATTCGATTAACAACTGTGGCAAAAAGGGGGGAAAAAAGTCACAGAATTGGGTGTAATTCGTTGAACAAGTGTCCTGCTTAGCCATGGAAATTCAGATCCAAATATTATGGTCATAAGTTGAGGACTGTTTGTACCGGAATCCAAAGCCACGATTAAGTGATTGGAAAACTGAGTCTTTTTTCCTCTCCATTTTTTCCTCCCTTACATTTTATTTATACAACCAGAGGCATCTTTTTAATGCCTTGCTTCAGCCCTTTTCTATTTTCCTATCTGCTTTCATGCTCTTTGGGGCTCAGCATGTAATTCTGCAATACACACACACACACACACACACAAAATCATTGGGGGGTATGTGTCATTCCTTTCCACAATTCACGCATGGCCCTTAATGTTGTACACAGGATAAGGAATTACCTATAGTTTTTTAAAGAGTGGGCAGCATCTTAAAAGGAAATATCCCCATCTTCTACTGACATCTTGTGGTTAGAAATGGAGATAGAGCTCAGTCTCCACATTTGGGAGGCATTTGAAGAATTGTGTTGATACAGACACAACTTAGACCTAAACTAACATTATTGTCACATTCAATACATTAAAATGAAATTTTGTTGCAGACAGCTCTCAGAGGGTCACCACCTCCAATATACACTATATAACCATGACAAAGTAAGTAAATAAATAAAAATAGAAAAGAATAAGAATAGGATAATAGAATAATTAGAATAGTATAGTATAGTAAAGGTAAAGGTTCCCCTCGCACATATGTGCTAGTCGTTCCTGACTCTAGGGGGCGGTGCTCATCTCCGTTTCAAAGCCGAAGAGCCAGCGCTGTCCGAAGACGTCTCCGTGGTCATGTGGCCGGCATGACTCAACGCCAAAGGCGCATGGAACGCTGTTCCCTTCCCACCAAAGGTGGTCCCTTTTTTACCTGCTTTCGAACTGCTAGGTTGGCAGAAGCTGGGACAAGTCACGGGAGCTCACCCCGTTACGCGGCACTAGGGATTCGAACCGCTGAACTGCCAATCTTTCGATCAACAAGCTCAGCGTCTTAGCTACTGAGCCACCGCGTCCCTTTTAGTATAGTATAATAACTTTATTGTCATTTTAAATGTACAGTAATCGGCATACATTAAAATGAAATTTCATTGCATCCAGCTCTCAAAGGGTCAACACCTCCAATATATACTACATCAGCATGACAAAATAAGTAATAAATAAAAATAAGAAAAAAGAAGAGAATAAGAAGAGAATAAGAAGAGAAGAGAATAAGAATAGAATGAGAATGAGAAGAGATGGAAGGAAGGAAGGAAGAAGGGAAAGAGAAGAGAAGAATAGAATAATAACTTTGTCACTTTGAATGTACCCTAATCAGCAAACATTAAAATGAAATTTCATTGCGTACAGCTCATCAAAAGGTCACCACTTCCAATGTACATGAACATGAGAAGATAAATAAATAAATACAAAATGATGTATACACCCACATATATCGTATGACACAGAGAAACAATACAAAATATACTTGCTATATACATCTTATGGCAGAGAGTTTTTAAAAATCCATCTGCTAAACCCAGAGCTTCCAACCTGTATGGTAAGCTTTGCACTTCCAGTAAATGTTATCCCCTTATTCTCCATCCAACTTCCTAACCGATTCTCACTGTCAGCGTCCTTTTTGTCTCCTAAAGCGATAGTTGCTCTGCTGAATTTTGCTACGATGCAAATCAAAACAGTATACAGGTAGTCCTCGGTTTACAACAGTTCCTTTAAGCGACCGTTTAAAGTTACAACGGCACTTTTTTTCACACCACCGTTGCAGCATCCCCCCGTGATCAAAATTCAGACGCTTGGCAACTGACGGCCGGAGCGTCCCGGGGTCATGTGACACCCCCCTTTTCCGACCTTCTGACAAACGAAGTCAACAGGGAAGCCGGATGCACTTCACAACCATGTGACTCACTTAACAATGGCAATGATTCGCTTAACAACCGTGGCAAGAAAGGTCGTAAAACGGGGCAAAATTCACTTAACAAATTTATCACGTAGCAACAGGAATGTGGGGCTCCATTATGGTCGTAAGGCAAGGATTCCCCCATTTCATCCTCCAAACCAGTGTTTCCCAAACTTTTGACATATGTGTACCGCTTCTATCATTTTCGTAACGCTGAGTACCCCTCATAAAAAACCGGAACTAACTATTAAAGAAGTAAGTTGTCTCTGTAACGAAGTGCAGCATATTCATGCCGTGTCACGCCTCACAAGGCTGTCTAACCGTTAGATAACGCTGCAATTCTCCGGCGTTTAAACAGCTCCGCGGCTCAACGTCAACTGTTAATATTCCCGCAGTTTAAAAATGGCCGAACCCGAGCTGCGCGAAGGATGCGCAGAAGTTCCCGCCATAATGAGTTGCGATACGATGTACGACGGCCCCAGTTCCCGTGTAAAAACTGCGATACGCGCCTATTTCTTTCCTTGTTCTGTGGGCGCAGCTAAGCACGGTGCAGTGGATATTCCCATGTGATCCCCACCAAACTCCGGTGCAACGCGTACCCCCACCCAACTCTTCCCGTACCCCTGGGGGGTACGCGTACCACACTTTGGGAAACACTGCTCCAAACCATTAAACACAATTATTTTAAGAGCACCAGGCCCAAAACCAAGCCCCACTTGATTTCTCTAATCCGGTGTTTCTCAACCATAGCAACTTTAAGGCATGTGGACTTCAACTCCCAGAATTCTTCAGCCAGCAATGATAACTAACTCAGGGTCAATATAAAGAGAGAGGCCACATAGCGACAATCTGGGTTAAGGTCCCAGACAAAAACCCACCCATGCCATGATTAAGGCGTCAGCCCAACTGCCCAAGAGAACCTCACGGACAACCACAAAAGTCCCTCTAGACTTGGGGTCTCCAAACTTGGCGACTTTAAGACATGTGGACTTCAACTCCCAGAATTCCCCAGCCAGCCATGTACTCCTACCTGTATTAACTGCTAATCCCCCATCTTGGCATTTTTCCCCTTTTCAGATTTTATAATGTTATTTTTATAATTTTAAAACTATTTAATCTTAAACGAATTCTGATTTTAAGGTTCATTTTATTGATTATATTGTACGCAGCCCACAGTCCCCCTCTGAGGGAAATGAGGAGTTAAGAAATAGGAAATGTAAATAGCCTGCCCTTTTTATAGTTCTGTTTTTATTTTTAAACTGTTGCTAAATTTCTTGGGTAACCACTGACATTTCACTAAGCTCAATTTTTGCTATAGGTGTCATGGACTCTTTCACCTAAACTTATCTGCTTTTCTCCTTATCAGTTAATTAGTCCCTATCAATCAGAACCAAATTAAAAAAACTGCTAATCCGGTCTCTTCTTCTGTCTTCCAAAAGGAAAGACTGCCAGCAAATGAAATTGGTGATTTCCTGGAAAGATAATATCTCATGTAATTTGTCTCCCAGCTCCTATCAATCAGTTGTATTTCATTCTTTTTTAAATGCCCTTCTAAGACACTGCCAAGAAGTAACTACATCATTGGTAATTTACAAAATGTATTTAAATATTTTTGCTGAAGTGTAAACTAACATCCATGTTAATTCGGGCAAGTGTTGTGCTATATGTTTATCATTAATAATCATCACTTTTACAAACCTGGCAGACCCTGTTTGTTAAAAACTATCAATATGTAAAATGTGTCTGACAGTGCAGAGAGTAAGGAGGATGACCTTAAGCAGAAATATACAAGAATGATTAGTTATTAAATCTGTATGTCACCCATCTCTCTACTAAGTGACTCTGGGCAGCAAAGAATTTGTGGTTATTTGACCAGGAGAAAAAGGACCAAATCATCCTTCAACCCCTAAAAGGCAAAACAATATTCAGAAGAGACTCAGGCAGCAGCCTCCGCGATCCATCATTGGCATCCTAAGGAGAAGCAGAGTTCCCGCACAAGCAGGCTTGCAAAATTCTGCTATAACAGCCTCTCTCAATAAAGTGTCGCTTTGGGCTTCCTGTTTTCTGGTCTGGGCTACCTAATGGAGGGAGGGAGGGAGGAGAGAGAGAAAGGTGAGAAGGAGGGAGGGAGGTTGGCAGGGAGAAAGGGGCAAGAGAGGATGGAAGAATGGAGAGAGAAGGAAAGAAGGAGGGAGAAAGTGTGAAGCAAGAAGAGAGAAAGAGGGAGGGAGAAAGGGGGGAGGGAGGAATGAGAGAAAGAGGGAGGGAGGAAAGTAGAAAGGGAGGGAGGGTGGGAGAAAGGGGTAAGGGAGGAGGGAAAAACAGGGATGGTGGATGGAGAAGGAAGGAAGGAGAGAGAAAGAGGGAGGGATGGAGGGAGAAGGAAGGAAGGAGGGAGAAAATCTGAAGCAAGGAGAGAGAAACAGGAAGGGAGAAAAGGGGGGAGGGAGAAATGAGAGAAATAGGGAGGAAAGGAGGAAGGGAGAGAGGGAGGGAAGGAAAAAGGGGTAAGGGAGGAGGGAAAAAAGGGAGGGAGGAAGGAAGGAGAGAGAAACAGGGAGGGAGGGAGGGATAAATGAGAGAAGGAGGGAGGGAGAAGAAAGAGTTGGAGGAAGGGAAGTGAGAGAGAGAAAGCAGGCAGGGATGGAGGGAGAAGGAAGGAGAAAGAAAGGATGTGAGGGAGGGAGAAGAAAGAGGGAAAGAAAGAAAGAAGAAAGGAAGGAAAGGAAAGGAAGGAAGGAAGAAGGAAGGAAGGAAGGAAAGACCTGACCCACCCCCTTCCTTCCCCTTCCTCTGGGGCCGCCCTTCCCTTTGAGGGGGGGAGGGGGGAGGGGGGGGGCTGAACCGGCCCACTTACCGCCCACAGGAGGCGGTGGGGGCCTCCCCTCTCTGGGCCCCGCCGGGGGTTTCCTCCAGCGCCGCGCCGCCCGGGAGGCTTGTCCGTCCGCCCGGCTCCTTCTGCTGCCTCCGCGGCCTTCCCTTCCTCCGCACGGGGGGTTTGGCGGCCATCGGGGCGCCTTCCATGCTAAGCGGAGCCGGCCCAAGAACCCGAATGGCGACGCGGCCGTTTGAAAATGGCGGCGGGACGTCGCGGCCAATCAGCGGCGCCCGCCCGTTGCTAGGAGACGCCCGGAGCGAGGCCTAGCGCCCGGCCCGAAGCCTGCCTGCCCTTTCGCCGGTTTTATTCGGCCGGGGGATGCCGGCTGAGGGAAGGAGCGAACGCGCGTTATACCTTCCGCCCTCGCGCCGGAGCGGGGGGCAGCGCAGAAGAGGCCGCCGTCCTCCATCACAAAGCCGGGGAAGCGAAGACGGCGGTGGAGACTTTTGGGGGTCGGTCGCTTCGTTGCCACGGTCGATTCCCCTCAGTTGTTAAATTAGTAACACGGTGTTCCATGGTGACTCTCAGTCATCCAGGTCATGGTTGTCCCAAAGGTGCTTTTTCAAAAGGCAACTGGACTTTCTTGGGGTTTTTTTTTCCCCCTTGAAGACATTTCGCTTCTCATCCGAGGAGCTTCTTCAGTTCTGACTGAATGGTGACTGAATGACATCATTCACTCAGAACTGAAGAAGCTCCTTGGGCGAGAAGCAAAAAGTCTTCAAGGGGGGGGAAATACCCAAGAAAATCCAGTTGCCTTTTGAAAAAAAAAAAAGCATCTGAATTTTAATCACATACAACGGGACGGTCATAACTATGAATAATAGTCGTCACTTTTTTTTAGTGCTATTGTAAAGTTACGACGATGCTGAAAAAAAAGGGATTAATGATAGCTTTTCACACTTGACCATTGCAACATCCCCAGGATCACGTAATCAAAATTCAGACGCTTGGCAACTGGCTCGTATTTATGACGGTCGCAGTGTCCCGGGGTCATGCCAATCCCCTTTTGTGACCTGACCAGCAAAGTCAACGGGGAACACCAGAGATTCACTTAACAAACGTGTTACTAATTTAACAACTGTAGTGATTCACTTAACAACTGTGGCAAGAAAGATTGTAAAATGGTGCAAAAAAAAAAATCACTTAACAAATGTCTTAGCAGCAGAAATTTGGGGCTCAATTGTGGTCGTAAATCGAGGATTACCTGTAATTGTTTTTGTTTTGTTTTTTTTAAATATTTTTTATTGAGTATTTTACATTTTAAAACCAAACACACCAAAAGAAGTCAAGAGACAAAAACAAAAAAACAAAAACACACACACATCAGACGTTAAAATACAATACTAACAACAGATATATACAATTTTACAACTTTTTGCGGATTATCTGTAATTGTTATCTCGCTACTAGGTTGGTTGAAATGTCCACTTATTTTTTTCCCCCCATCCTGTGCTCTCAGGGTTGGCATTTTGGAGGACAGGTCCCCAAGACACATGGGTTAAATGGGGTGTAAGGAGATAGTTTGGCCAGGTGAGAAAGTGATGCCTCTTTTGGGACTGCCTGCTCTGGATACCCAGACTTAACTTGGCTCTTTACCGTACCGATGATTTTTATACAGGTAGTCCTCCACTTACGACCACAATTGAGCCCAAGGTTTCTGTTGCTAAGCGAAACATTCGTTAAGTGAGTTTTACCCCATTTTACAATCTTTCTTGCTCACAATTGTGAGCAAGTTGTTAAGTTGTTAAGTGAGTCACGCGTATGTTAAGTGAATCCTGCTTCCAGAACAACCATCAATATGTAAAATTTGTATGACTGTGTATAGAGTAAGGGAGATGTTGACTTAATAAACGTTGCTTGTCAGAAGATGGCAAAAGCTGTGATCACATGACCCCGGGACATTGCAGCTGTCATAAGTATGAGTCAAGTTGCCAAGTGTTCGAATTTTGATCATTTGACCCTGGAGATGTTGCAACGGTTGTATGTGTGAAAAACAGTCATAAGTCACTTTTTTTCAGTGCCGTTGTGACTTTGGACAGTCACTAAATGAACTGTTGGAAGTCAAGGACCACCTGTATCTTGCTTTGAAAACATTTATTTTCAGTTGTCAGAAAACATGATGTGCAATCAGGATAAAAAGAAATTGCAACCATTGTGTCAGACCTGGAAGCCATCTTTTGCATTTGGGCCTTCAGGCCTGCCACATCTTTTTCTGTGGGAAAATGGGAAGGGGGATTGCCTAGAGTGTAGATGATATGTAGTCAAAATAACATTCCTTTCTCAGAGAGTCAAGGACACATTGCCCTGGCACTTGGAGTCAGATGATTGGGAAGAGTCTTCAGTTTGGACGGTGGATGATTGGACCATGTGATGGACGTGAGGGTGCTGGGCAGGGACTTGAACTTTCACTTGGGTGGGGAAAACCGGGAAATTCGGATTCGGGTTTTCCCAGATGTGCCAATATGACATCTTTAATAAAAAGTAACTTTGAGGAAATCTAAGCCTCGGAGTTTTCTTTTGTTGGGGGTATATTTTGTGCCTATAATGCTGGATGTTTAAAAAGCATCTTAACAGAGCCAGTTTGGCCTAGTAGTTAAGGCACCAGGCTGAAAACTGGGAGATGGTGAGTTCTAGTTCTGCCTTAAGCGTGAAAACTGGCTGGGTGACTTTGGGCGATCACCAGGAGATGGTGAATTCTAGTCCCGTCTTAGGCATGAAACCCAGCTGGGTGACTTAGGGCTAACTTTGGGATTGGACTAGAAGACCTCCAAGGTCCCTCCCAACCCTGTTCTTCTGTCAAGGACTGCCTGTATTTTAATTTTGCAGCACTAGCACTCTGCAAGCTGCTCAGAGCCTCTGGAAAAGGAGCAAATGGAAAAAACGAATAAACCATTTTTTCCCCCCATCCTGTTCGGAATCTTGCACTAAATTACATGCCTGACTTAGAAGATCCTATAACAAATCTCATTCCCTGCAAAGCCTTGGCCAAGAATCTTCCGTATCAGATTTCATTTTTCCAACGAAGAGGGAAGGAGGGGGAAAAAGAATTTAGAAGTAGTAAAGGACGGTCAAAGCAGTTTTGACTGGTTGAGGTTTGTTTTTTTTAATTTTTAACTTGAAAGCCAAAATGTATGGTTAGGACCCCAAAGGGCTTTTTTAAGAAGCAACTGGACTTCCTTTTTTTTTCTTTGAAGACGTTTCGCTTCTCATCCAAGAAGCTTCCTCAGTTCTGATTGGATGGTGGGGAACGGAAGGATTGATATTCCTTGCAGACAGCTGGTCGTTTGCATCCTTTTGCCACGTGGAAGTTTTATCTGTGTCTTCAGGGCCACCTGAGTGGTGCAAATGATTCCTGCAATTTTTCTGGAAATCCATTCATATTCCCACACCATTCATAAGATGTTCACCCCAAATGTTCTCTCCCAGGGGGAGAGCCTTTTCTGTGGGGGCACCTATCATCTGGAACGGGCTTCCCCCGGAGTTACGAAACATCCAAGACTTACGCATATTCCGCCGTGCCCTGAAAACATTTCTATTCCAACAAGCTGGTCTGGCCTAACTCTCCCTTTTTAATTGGCTTTTAAACTGGCTTTTAAATTGGGTTTTAAACCTCTTTAGATAAATTTGGATGTTTTTAATCTTTGAGCCTAAATTACTTAATCTGTTTCTTAATAGTTTTTAACTTCTATATGTATTTGTATTTATTATGGCTGTTCACCGCCCTGAGTCCTCCGGGAGTAGGGCGGTATACAAATATGAAAAATAAATAAATAAATAAATAAATAAATAAATAAATAAATAAATAAATAAATAAATAAATAATGCATAGCTAAGTCTATGGAGATTCTCAGTCATTCAAGTCACAGTTGTCCCAACTGCTTTTTCAGGAGGCAACTGGATTTTCTGGGATTGGGGGGTTGAGGGGTGGGGGTTGCGACCTTCTGACAAGCAAAGTCAATAGGGAAGCCAGACTCATTTTAACAACTGTAGTGATTCGCTTAACAGCGAGGTTATGGTTGTAAAATGGGGCAAGAGCCTTGGTAGTACAGTGGTCTAAGACACCCTGTTATTAAGCTGGTTATTAAGACCAGCTGCCTGCAATTACTGCAGGTTCGAATCTTACCAGGCTCAAGGTTGACTCAGCCTTCCTTCCTTTCTAAGGTAGGTAAAATTGAGGACCCGGATTGTGGGGGCAATAAGCTGACTTTGTATAAATATACAAAAGGATGAAGGCTATTGCTTAGCGCATTGTAAGCCACCCTGAGTCTCCGGAGAAGGGCGGCATATAAATCAAATTAAAAAAAAAAAAAAACTCACTTTACAATGCCCTTCTTGAACAAGGGAAATTTGGGGGCTCGATTATGGTCGTAAGCCGAAGACGATGTATATCCCATTCAAAAGGCATAAAGCTGGAGACCAGAGGATCTGTTTCTTATCTACCCTGGCAGTTACTGGAAGGAGGGAGAGCATATTTTGGGAACGTTTTCCCACAGACGTAAGACTCATCCCTCAGATATTTAATTTCTAGGCCAAGGAAGTTAGGAGGGGCAGACAGACGGACCCATATACACACACACCCACTCAATTTCTGAAGTAGGTGGGGATAAAAATTTTAGGGTTTGTGTAAAAATGAATTAAAGCCCAGTAATAGCCTTCTGTAACTTGTTTTTATGGGTAGCCCTCGACTTACGACCACAATTGAGCCCAACAGCTTCGTTGCTAAGTGAAACATTCGTTAAGTGAATGTTTGCCTCATTTTTCCACCTTTTGTGTCACAGTTGTTAAGGGAATCGCTTAGTTAGTCACCCGGTTGTTAAGTGAATCTGGCGTCCCCATTGATATTTGCTTGTCGCAAAAGGAGATCAGGTGACCCCGGGACACTGCAACCGTCATAAATATGAGTCAGTTGCCAGTTGTCCAAATTTTGATCATGGGGAATGCTGAAACGGTCGTAAGTGTGAAAAATGGTCCTACGTCACTTTTTTCAGGGCCGTTGTAACTTCGAACAGTCACTGAATAAACTGTCGTAAGTTGAAGACCACCTGCCATCTGTTTTGCGGTCCAGCTCCCTTTGTTGATGGAAGAACAAAGCTGTAGGGAGAGATGGTTAAGGTGGGGAGAGAAAAACGTTAAATTAATACATGAGGAATCATTTTAACATGATAAAATAAATTAGAGGACTCTAATTTAATGAAGAAATTGGTGATTAGGGTTGAACCGTGGTGTCTTTGGTGCTCTCTGGGGGATGGTGAGTTCTAGTTCTGCCTTAGGCGTGAAAACTGGCTGGGTAATTTTGGGCCAATCACCAGGAGACAGTGACTTCTAGTCCCACCTTGCGCATAAAAGCCAATTGAGTGACTTTGGGCCAATCATTTATTTATTTATTTATTTATTGGTTCAATTTATATGCCGCCCTTCTCCGGAGACTCAGGGCGGCTTACAATGCGTTAAGCAATAGCCTTCCTACTTTTGTATATACCTGCTTAGTAGGGCTTTCGGCCCCCCCCCCAAGCGGTGTTCTTTTTTATACAAAGTCAGCTTATTGCCCCCACAATCCGGGTCCTCATTTTACCTACCTCGGAAGGATGGAAGGCTGAGTCAACCTTGAGCCTGGTGAGATTCGAACTTGCAGTAATTGCAGGCAGCTGGTGCTACTTAACAGTGCTTTAGTCTGCTGCACCACCAATCACCAGGAGACGGTGAGTTCTAGTCTCACTTTAGGCACAAAACCCAGCTGGGTGATTTTTGGTTAACTTTAGGGTTGGACTAGAAGACCTTCAAGGTCCCTTCCGAACCCTGTGATTCTGTTAATTTCTCTCTTTCAGTCCAACCCATCTCACAGGGTGGTGCTGGTGGGGGGAAATAAGAGGAGGAAGGTGCTGGATACGTTCACTGCCTTGAGTTATTTGTGAAACTAGCAAAGGCAGGATACAA
The DNA here is from genome assembly GCF_029215685.1 of Pituophis catenifer annectens. Lineage (NCBI taxonomy): Eukaryota > Metazoa > Chordata > Lepidosauria > Squamata > Colubridae > Pituophis > Pituophis catenifer. Next base: position 87,718,450 of record NW_027256887.1, read on the forward strand.
ATAATTAAATCTCTGAGAATCCCACTTATATTTTTCTTTCCAATATTCAGTTTATTATGCATTGATTTACACCCAGCCCTTCTTCCTTTTAACTTTTATCTTCTTTCCTGCTTTGGCGTCCTCTTCTATTTTTTGAGCAGCTTCCTTCCCTATAAAGACTGTCCCTTTTTCCTCCAAAGGGAGATTCTTAGGATGGCACGGGTATGACCAAATTGTGGGCTAGAAGCCATGCAAACAAAAAAAAGGGGGCTTTCTTGGGTTGGGGGAGTAATAGACTCCTGAACTGAAAAGTAATAGACTCCTGAACTAAAAAGAGCCCTGGTAGCGCAGCAGACTAAAGCACTGTTATTAACAGTGCTGTTATTAACATCAGCTGCCTGCAATTACTGCAAGTTCAAATCTCACTAGGCTCAAGGTTGACTCAGCCTTTCTAAGGTAGGTAAAACGAGGATCCAGATTGTGGGGGCAATAAGCTGACTTTGTATAAAATATACAAAAGTATGAAGGCTATTGCTTAACGCACTGTAAGCCGCCCTGAGTCTCTGGAGAAGGGCGGCATATAAATAAAATCAAAAAACAAAAAAACTGTGGCCTCCCCTGCTTCAACTATTTTCCTGATTTGAGTTACTAAACTATTCATGTTAAAAAAAAAATGATGTTCCCTCTACTTCTCAGCAGAGGGCGCTGTGGGTTAGCATACGTTAAAAAAATTCTGCCTGCCTCCTTCCCCATCCACAAAGAGTTGGCAAGGGAACAAAAGTTTATATTCCATAAAAGACGTTTTTTTCAACTTTCTTTGAAGAAAAGCAGGGGAAGAAGTAGAAAGAGAGCCATGTAGGGTTGTGGTGAAGATGAGGGCCCAGAAACCAGGAAACTGGGTGACTTTGGAGCATTCACTAGAAGACGGTGAGTTCTAGTCCCGCCTTAGGCATGAAAGCTGGCTGGGTGACTTTGGGCCAATCACCAGGAAACAGTGAGTTCTAGTCCTGCCTTGGGCATGAAAGCCAGCTGGGTGACTTTGGGCCAATCACCAGGAGATGGGGAGTTCTAGTCCCGCCTTAGTCATGAAAGCTGGTTGAGTGACTTCTAGTCCCACCTGAGGCATGAAAGCCGACTGGGGGACTTTGATCCAATCACCAGGAAACGGTGAGTTCTAGTCCTGCCTTGGGCATGAAAGCCAGCTGGGTGACTTTGATCCAATCACCAGGAAACGGTGAGTTCTAGTCCTGCCTTGGGCATGAAAGCCAGCTGGGTGACTTTGGGCCAATCACCAGGAGATGGGGAGTTCTAGTCCCGCCTTAGGCATGAAAGCCAGCTGGGTGACTTTGGACCAATCATCAGGAGACGGTGAGTTCTAGTCCCGCCTTAGCCATGAAAGCCGGCTGGGTGACTTTGGGCCAATCACCAGGAGATGGGGAGTTCTAGTCCTGCCTTAGGCATGAAAGCCAGTTGGGTGACTTTGGGCCAATCACCAGGAGATGGGGAGTTCTAGTCCTGCCTTAGGCATGAAAGCCGACTGGGGGACTTTGGGCCAATCACCAGGAAACTGTGAGTTCTAGTTCTGCCTTAAGCACAAAACCCAGCTGGGGGACTTTGGGCCAATCACCAGGAGATGGGGAGTTCTAGTCCCTCCTTAGTCATGAAAACCGGTTGAGTGACTTCTAGTCCCACCTGAGGCATGAAAGCTGGCTGGGTGACTTTGATCCAATCACCAGGAGACGGGGAGTTCTAGTCCCGCCTTGGGCATGAAAGCCGGGTGGGTGACTGGGCCAATCACCAGGAGATGGGGAGTTCTAGTCCCGCCTTAGTCATGAAAGCTGGTTGAGTGACTTCTAGTCCCACCTGAGGCATGAAAGCCGGCTGGGTGACTTTGGGCCAATCACCAGGAGTTGGGGAGTTCTAGTCCCGCCTTAGGCATGAAAGCCAGCTGAGTGACTTCGGGGCCAGGCGCTCTGTCTCGGCCCAGCCCACCTCACAGGGTTGTTGTTAAGAAAAGGAAGTTGTGTTAGGTCTGTTCATCGCCTGGAGTTACTTATAAAAAAATAATAAAGGTGGGATTAAAAATCAATTTAAAAACGCAAAACAAGAGGAAGTTGGGGAATGGGCAGAGAGGAGGAAGGGGTCGAGGGAATGGGAGTTTAAAGCACTAATCGAGCTTAATTCCCGGAGATTTCACGAAGACGGTCCAAAATAGTTCAGAGGTCAAAGCTGTGTCGTGTGGGCCAACTCAGAAGGCGCATTTTTCACATGCGACGTTGAAATAGCTCCCGAGCATGCCAAGTTTCACCTTAAATCGTTTTTAAATCTGGAAGATAACTTTACTGCTATTCCCACTTCGGAAATGCGAGAGGCCCAGACACAAATTCTGACAAGCCAGCAAGTGAAATCGTATCTTTTCTTTTCTTTTTTGGGGTCTGAGATCTTCAAAACAGATGGTTCGAACCTAATCCTCAGACGTTTTACGGCGAGATGCATTTGAAAGGAAGAAAGGCTAGGTCGGGTTCAGCAATTTCGGTCTGCATGGAGGAATTGTTGAGAAATCCCTGTATTTTTATGAAACGTCTGGCAAGAAAACTACCCAGCTCAGAGATCACCAATCCCTCCTCCTCCTCCTCCCCTTTCTCCTCCACAAACCCCATTCCCTTTTAATATTGATGGCGTTCCCTAGTTGGGTCATCAAACGCCTGCAAAAAAATGACTGAGCTCCGAGAGCGCTAAGGAGCCCCACAACCCTTCTTTCCTTCCTTCCTCCCTCCCTCTCTCTCCTTCCTTCCTTCCATCCTCCCTCCCACCTTCCCTTTCTCCTTCCTTCCTTCCTCTTTCTCCTTCCTTCCCTCCCTCCCTCTCTCTTCTTCCTTCCCTCCCTTCCTCCCACCCTCCTCTCCTCTCCACAAACTCCATTTCCTTCTAGCACTGATATTGTTCCCTAGTTGGGTCATGAAACACCTGCAAGAAAATCACTGAGCTCTGAGAGCACCAAGGAGTCCCACAGCCCTTCCTTCCTTCCTTCCTTCCTTCCTTCCTTCCTTCCTTCCTTCCTTCCTCCCTCTCTCTTTCCTTCCTTCCATCCTCCCTCCCACCTTCCCTTTCTCCTTCCTTCCTTCCTTCCTTCCTTCCTCTCTCTTCTTCCTTCCTTCCCTCCCTTCCTCCTCTCCTCTCCTCTCCACAAACTCCATTTCTTCTAGCACTGATATTGTTCCCTAGTTGGGTCATGAAACGCCTGCAAGAAAATCACTAAGCTCCGAGAGCACCAAGGAGCCCCACAGCCCTTCCTTCCTTCCTTCCTTCCTTCCTTCCTTCCTCCCTCCCTCTCCTTCCTTCCATCCTCCCTCCCACCTTCCCTTTCTCCTTCCTTCCTTCCTTCCTCTCTCTTCTTCCTTCCTTCCCTCCCTCCCTCCTCTCCTCTCCTCTCCACAAACTCCATTTCCTTCTAGCACTGATATTGTTCCCTAGTTGGGTCATGAAACGCCTGCAAGAAAATCACTAAGCTCCGAGAGCACCAAGGAGCCCCACAGCCCTTCCTTCCTTCCTTCCTTCCTTCCTTCCTTCCTTCCTCCCTCTCTTTCCTTCCTTCCATCCTCCCTCCCACCTTCCCTTTCTCCTTCCTTCCTTCCTTCCTTCCTCCCTCCCTCCCTCTCTCTTCTTCCTTCCTTCCCTCCCTCCCTCCTCTCCTCTCCTCTCCTCTCCTCTCCACAAACTCCATTTCCTTCTAGCACTGATAATGTTCCCCAGTTGGGTCATGAAACGCCTGCAAGAAAACCACCGAACTCTGAGAGCAATGGGGACCCTTCACAGTTCAACCCTGAGCTACGTATATCCTCTTTTAAACCGAGTTCTCTTAAACTGGATTTCCAAAAAATCCAGACGGGTCTCCATCTGTCTTTTATTTTATTTAAGTAAGGGCTATCTATGCAAACCCAACCTTTTTTCCTCCCCGGTCCTTTTGCAGGCTCCATTCCATCCTTTGTGCCTTCCAACTTCTCTTCCACCCCCCCCCACTCCCCAACTGTGTCTGAATCCCTTCACCTAGCCTTCTGCCTCCCTCCCCACTCCGGGCTGAATTCCAGCCCTTCCCCATGTCTGGTTAGCCACCTGTTAAAAGCATGCCAGTTATTTTTAAAGGAGCTCCCTCCCATCTGTTTCCTTTCGTTGAGGCCGCAAGAAAAATGGAGCAAGCACTCTTCCACTGACCTTCAAAACTTTCCCGGAGACTCTGCAGAATAGCTCCCTAGGTCGGGCACCAAGAAGGCTGGAGAGCACCCATGCCGTCGATCGATCGGAGGAGAGCGGGAAGGGACCTCGGAGGTCTTCTAGTCCTACCCCCTGCTCAAGCAAGAGACCTCTATAGTCTATAACGGTTGTTAGGATATGGTGTAAGACCTAGCTGGCTTGATCCCACAGCTTTGGGTTCAATTTTAATTGATTTTAAATTGGGTTTGTTTTCAAATTGCGGCCACAAATATTTAATTATTTTTAAACTGTTTTTTTAAATTTTGTACGTTTTGTTTTTGATTTTGGCGGTTCACCGCCCTGAGTCCTATTGGAGAAGGGCGGTATACAAATTGAAACCAATCAATCAATAAAATAAAATAAATAAACAGGTTGTCCAGGCAATATACGTGTGCTATAACTTAACAACAGGTGATGGCGAACCTTTTCGGCACCGTGCCCAAACCAAAATGCATGCATGCAGGCCTGTTTTTTTGGGCCATTTTTAGACCATTTTGGGGGTTATTTTCAGGCCCGAAAAATAGCCGAAGAATGGCCTGGGTTTTTTGGCAGGTTTTTTGGGCCGTTTTCAGGCCGTTTTCCAGCACTCCAGTACCCGCGAAGACCAGCTGGCCGGAAACCAGAAGAGGAGCTGACGATGGCGTGTGTGCCCACGGAGAGGGCTATGGGTGCCACCTCTGGCACATGGGCCATAGGTTCGCCATTTCGGACAAGTGGCTGTCCAATCTCTTCTTGAGCGCCTCCACTGTTGGGGCACCCACAACTTCTGGTGGCAGGCTGTTCCACTGGTTGATGGTCCTGTTACAGTTAGGAAGTTTCTCCTTAACTCCAGATTACTTTTCTCCTCAATTTATTTTCCATCTATTCTTACATCTTGCCTTCAGGTGCTTTAGAGAATAAATTGAGCCCCCCTCCTCTTTGTGGCAGCCCCTCAAATGCAGGAAGACTGCTCTCATGTCCGTCCCCCGTCCCCCCCAGTCCTTCTTTTCTCTAGACTGGCCATACCAAATCCTGCAACCGTTCTTCCTATGTTTTAGTCTCCGGGCCTTTGATCCTCTTAGTTGGAACTTAGTTCCAAAGTCTCCACTTTATTTTTTGTAATGTGGTGACCAAACCTGGATATATTAGGACAGAAACGGGCATGAATCTTCCTGTGGATTCTACACCGTGGCCTCTTGAGCACCACAAAGTGAAATATTTACTTTGGGGGGGTTGGGAGAGAGGAGGGGCAGATGGACAGACAGAGAGACAGATAGGCAGGCACGGATTCTTAGACAGGTGTCCTAGAAGCCAGTGAGATCGGATATTATTATTATTTTTATTTATATGCCGTCCTTCTCCGGAGACTCAGAGCGGCTTACAATGCGTTAAGCATAGCCTTCATCCTTTTGTATATTTATACAAAGTCAGCTTATTGCCCCCACAATCCGGGTCCTCAATTTACCTACCTTAGAAAGGATGGAAGGCTGAGTCAACCTTGAGCCTGGCGAGATTCGAACTTACTTTAATTGCAGACAGCTGGTGTTAAATTACAGTGCTTAGTCTGCTGAGCCACCAGGTTCTTATTACTTATTTGTCTCTCTCCTTTATTACGTTTACAAATAACTCAAGGCAGCAAACATATCCAACATACCCTCCTCCTCTTATTTCCCCCATAACAACAATCCTGTGACGTGGGGTTCTGCTGAGAGAGAGAAATAGAGAGAGATTGGTCCAAAGTCACCCAGCTGGCTTTCGTGCCTAAGTCAGGACTAGAACTCCCAGTCGCCTAGTGATTGGCTCAAAGTCACCCAGCCGCCTTTCATGCCTAAGGCAGGACTAGAACTCCCAGTCTCCTAGTGATTGGCTCAAAGTCACCCAGCCGCCTTTCATGCCTAAGTCAGGACTAGAACTCCCAGTCTCCTAGTGATTGGCTCAAAGTCACCCAGCCGCCTTTCATACCTAAGGCAGGACTAGAACTCCCAGTCTCCTAGTGATTGGCTCAAAGTCACCCAGCCGCCTTTCATGCCTAAGTCAGGACTAGAACTCCCAGTCTCCTAGTGATTGGCTCAAAGTCACCCAGCCACCTTTCATGCCCAAATGAGGACTAGAACTCCCAGTCTCCTAGTGATTGGCTCAAAGTGACCCAGCCACCTTTCATGCCTAAGTCAGGACTAGAACTCCCAGTCTCCTAGTGATTGGCTCAAAGTCACCCAGCCGCCTTTCATGCCTAAGGCAGGACTAGAACTCCCAGTCTCCTAGTGATTGGCTCAGAGTCATCCAGCCACCTTTCATGGCTAAGTCAGGACTAGAACTCCCAGTCTCCTGGTGATTAGCTCAAAGTCACCCAGCCACCTTTCATGCCTAAGTCAGGACTAGAACTCCCAGTCTCCTAGTGATTGGCTCAGTCACCCAGCTGCCTTTCATGCCTAAGGCAGGACTAGAACTCCCAGTCTCCTAGTGATTGGCTCAAAGTCACCCAGCCGCCTTTCATGCCTAAATCAGGACTAGAACTCCCAGTCGCCTAGTGATTGGCTCAAAGTCACCCAGCAGGCTTTCATGCCTAAGGCAGGACTAGAACTCCCAGTCTCCTGGTGACTGACCCTGTCCCCCAGCTAGCTTTTCATGGCCAAGACAGAACAAGAACTGGTTGTAAGTTGAGGACCTGTCTCCGAAGCAGGATAACTTTGAGCCTTGTGATTTGCATCTAAAGTGAGAGACAAAAGATTTTCAGCGATTCGTTTATATATTTATTTATTTTGCTGTTCTCAGGGTCCTCGGGGGTCTTCCCTTGCTCCAAAGTTCGTAGGAGTGAACACAAAACGGCAGAAGAGTGGAAAAAGAGGCCTGCCTATCGCCTTAATGAATGCAATTAAAAGCGCACCCTTGAATCAAATTATGCCATCTCCTCCTACCTCCCGGCTGTGTAACAAGAACAGTTTGGAACATGTTCCTGGATGCCCGAGAAAAGGCGCAGTCGTACATTTCCTGCGGTCAGCATATTCCATACTGTGGAGCAATGGTGAGAAACGTTTTTCTCTGCTGCGAGCTTGTGCCAGGGCAGACCTAAGTCCAGGGGTCCTCACGGGTCGGGCAGAACCAAATCGGGACACATGGTCCCTCGGGTAGCTGTCTCTTGCCCTTCGCCAGGCATCAGACGTCATGATCCGTGTTGGGAAATGGGCTCAGATGTTGACTGCAAATTAGCGCAGCATTAATTTTGCAAAATAGCTACTGTACAATGGGATCCATGGTGCTTCTCTGAGCTTGGCAGTTTTCTTTCAGACGTTTCATGACCCAACCAGGGAACAGCATCAGTGTTAGAAGGGAGTGGGGGGGAGGAAGAGGAAGAGGAGAAGAAGGAGAAGGAGAAGGAGGAGGAGAAGAAAGTGGGGTCCTTGGTGATCTCTGAGCTTGGTTCTTTTTTTTTCTGACATTTCATGACCCAACCAGGGAACATTATCAGTGTTACAAGGGAGTGAGGAAGAGGAGAAGGAGGAGGAGGAGGAGAAGGAGAAGGAGAAGGAGAAGGAGAAGGAGAAGGAGAAGGAGAAGGATGTGGGGTCCTTGGTGATCTCTGAGCTTGGTTGTTTTCTTTCAGACGTTTCATGACCCAACCAGGGAACAGCATCAGTGTTAGAAGGGAGTGGGGAGGAGGAGGAGGAGGAGGAGGAGGAGGAGGAGGAGGAGGAGGGGGGGAGGAGGAGGAGGAGGAGGAGGAGGAGGAGGAGGAGGAGGAGGAGGAGGAGGAGGAGGAGGAGGAGAAGGAGAAGGAGAAGAATGTGGGGTCCTTGGTGATCTCTGAGCTTGGTTGTTTTCTTGTAGATGTTTATACAAGCCACAAGCGACAAAACACAATCATAAAGTACAATCATCATAAATCATAGGATACCAAATAAGCAATCAACGTAAATCCTAATAGGATATTAAATAAAAGCAAGCAACACAAATCACGAGACACAAGCCACAAAGCGATAGTCCCAAGGAGCTAAAGGACAGAGGTAATAAGAAAGATGAGAAGGATAGTAATAATAATAATAATAATAATAATAATAATAATAATAATAATAATAATAATAATAATACAGCCCTACTAAGTGGTTTGACATCCCAGGGCATAAGACGAGGGTTGGGAGATTTAGTTGTTTAGGAGAGGGATGGCAGGGGGACGCAACCTGTCCTTGTGTTGAGTTGTTATGGTGTGCAATGCCCTATATAGCGTCGTCTTGAGGGGAAATGTTGAAACAATTTATGTCCGGGATGCGAGGGGTCTGCAGATATTAATTCCAGATCGGAAGGGCTCTGCAAACGTGGTGATTGGAGGATTTTCCTCAAAGCCCTTTGAAGTTTTGATATACCATCCATGGTCCTTAGATGTATCTACAAGGTGGAGGGGGGGGGGGAAGCTTTCCTCAGGACCATCTCTGCAGGAGCCACTAGAATCAAAGCTGTTCATCCTGGGCAATTTGAAAGCCTATGAACTTCAACTCCCAGAATTCCCCCAGCCAGCCATATATGGCTGGCTGGGGGAATTCTGGGAGTTGAAGTCCACGGGTTTTCGAAACTAGCTTTCCAATTTGTTGAATTTCTGCTTAGCCCAACTTCGTGCCAGGTTGCTCCAACCAGGAAACCCACCAGCCTCCAATCCTAAGGATAGGATAGGATAGAGATAGAGATAGAATATTAGAATGGAGTGGAATAGAGTAGAGTAGAGTAGAGTAGAGTAGAGTAGAGTAGAGTAGAGTAGAGTAGAGTAGAGTAGAGTAGAGTAGGAATAGGAATAGGAATAGGAATAGGAATAGGAATAGGAATAGGAATAGGAATAGGAATAAGGAATGGAATGGAATGGAATGGAATAGAACAGAAAAGAATAGAGAATGGAATGGAATGGAATGGAATAGAATAGAATAGAGAATGGAATGGAAATAATTCAGCCAATTGTTTAGCATATCTTCTTCCAGGGATGAAATCCAGCAGGTTCTGACAGGTTCTGGAGAACCGGTAGCGGAAATTTTGAGTAGTTCGGAGAACCAGCAAATACCACCTCTGGCTGGCCCCCGAGTGGGGTGGGAATGGGGATTTTGCAATATCCTTCCCCCAGGAGTGGGGCGGGAATGGAGATGTTGCAGTATCCTTCCCCTGCCACGCCCACCAAGCCACACCACGCCCACCAAGCCACGCCCACAGAACCAGTAGTAAAAAAAAATTGGATTCCACCACTGAATGGAATAGAATAGAATAGAATAGAATAGAATAGAATAGAATAGAATAGAATAAGAAACAGAATAGAATAAGAAACAGAATAGAATAGAATAGAATAGAATAGAATAGAATAGAATAGAATAGAATAGAATAGAATAGAATAGAATAGAATAGAATAGAATTTTTATTGGCCAAGTGTGCTTGGGCACACAAGGAATTTGTCTTCGGTGCATAAGCTCTCAGTGTACATAAAAGAAAAGACACGTTCATCAAGAATCATAAGGTACAACACTTAAATGATAGTCAGAGGATACTAAATAAGCAATCAAAGTCATACTGGGAAACTAAATAAAGCAATATAAATCGTAACGATACGAGCAACAAGGTTATAATCATAAGGAGAAAAGGAGATAGGTAACAGGAAGGATGAGAAGAAGAAAAAGAATAGTGATACAGTCTTAGTATCACTTAGTATCGCTTAGTATCTGACAGTATTGTGGGAATTAGTTATTTAGCAGAGTGATGGCATGCGGGCAAAAACTGTCCTTGTGTCTAGTTGTCTTGGTGTGCAATGCCCTATATAACGTCGTTCTGAGGGTAGGAGTTGAAACAATTTATGTCCAGGATGTGAGTGGTCTGTAGATATTTTGATGATGGTAGCTCGGAGGAATTCCCAGTGTGTGTGTCTGTGTGATTTCTCACCCAATTGGCGGGTGGAATAAACAACGAGCGTGAAATCTGACCACGTCCCTACCCCAAGTTCCTCTCCCCCCCCCAACCTAACCCGCCCCTTTCCTTGAAAGTGTGCCTGTTGCTTTAAATGAGCCCAAGACTTCATTTTTCAGGTGGAGTCTGCTCTTGCTTGGGTTATAAATTTGCAGGGAGGGAAGCCAGCAGCTGCTTCGCTGGAATCCCGATACAGGCATCATGGTAAGCCCCACAGTCTGGGTTGTGGGGTGGTTTGTGGGGCAGGCTAAAATCAGGGGTAAGGGGCTGCCACTGCCCCGAAGGGAGAAGGAAGCATCCCCCTCGTAAACTTTTTATAAAGTTTATTTCTTGGGGGGAAGCAGGTACGGCCGAAGATTTTCCTTTAGATGATCTGCTCCTTATAAGGCGAAAAAGTAACCTCCAGGGAAAAAAAAGGGGGGGGGATATTATGTTTGGGGAAGGGGTCTCTCCCTTTTTGGCAGCCGCCCCTTATCCTTTCCCAGTGCAGCTGAGTTTCTTGCAAAGTTTTAGGAGTCTGGCTTGGGACACTTTTTTCCCCACCCAGTGGGTATCTTCAGAGGCTAAGGGGGAAAAAAATGTGACCGTACAGTAAATTCCATACTTATTTATATATTTTTTTTGGTCTCTTTCTCAGTATTATTTTACTCTGTCGCTACGAACAGGGTGAACTAACATTACTGTACTTTAGCATACACAGAGAGAGAGAGAGAGAAAATTTCCCCTTCTCCGTCTCTGGATAAGAGGAAACTGCCATATTGCCTTTGTTTGCTGTAATCCCAAAGGTTTGATAAACTGAAGACCAAAACAAAAAAAAATGTCTTTGCTTTTTTTGTATTTTTTTGCAAACTCTTTTTGATCGGAGGAAAGAGTCCCAAAGCTGGGAAACTTTTAAAAGCTAAATTAGAAACTGCTAGGGACAAAAGCTCCAGACAGACTGTACTGATTGCATTGCCTATTAGTCAACTTTTTGGGGTGGGTGGGACTGCAAAAAAGTATTTTCCCCCCCCTTCGGATGTTGGCAGATCACTTTGCTTTGAATCCAAGAAACTGCTGTCAGTTTACTCTTTGAGCTGGCCCGAGAAAGTTGGCGCAGTTTAAGCTAGATTGGAGTGTGGACTCTTCCTAGCTTCCCAAGCCAAACTAAGTTTAATTGGATATGTCTAGTTTAATGATAAGAAGGACCGGGGGTGACATCATAGCAGTCTTCCAGTATTTGAGGGGCTGCCCCAAAGAAGAGGGGGGTCAAATTATTCTCCAAACTACCAGAAGGCAGGACAAGAAATAATGGTTGGAAACTGATCAAAGAGAGAAGCAACCTGGAATTAAGAAGAAATTTCCTGACAGTGAGAACAATTAACCAGTGGAACTCCTTGCCACCAGAAGTTGGGGGTGCTCCATCACTGGAGGCTTTTAAGAAGAGATTGGATAGCTATTCATTTAGGAGCTTGGACTAGAAGACCTCCAAGGTCCCTTCCACTCTGTTCTTTTATTCTATTATTCTCTAGTTCAAACCTTGGGAAAAGAAATAGTAACTGATGAAGGAGAGAAACAATCTAGAATTAAGGAGGAACTTCCTGACCGTGAGAACAATTCACCAGTGGAACTCCTTGCCACCAGAAGTTGTACCGTTAGCGGGAAGTTTTGAGGGGGTGGGGAGGGGGGGCAGACGTTTAAATGGAGAAAGGAGCCCCGTCCTCTTTTAGCAAATTTAAGGTATCTGTCATATTGAGCCGAGATCTAGTTTTTGAGGTTTCGGAAGGCATGCGCGAATGAGGCAGCCGCCGGGAGCTGCCATTCCAGAGGGGCATCCGAGCTTTGCCCCGTGGAAGACAAAATCATACAAATAGCAGCAGTTGTTTGGTGCAGGACAGCTGGTGCCTCTTGGCACACTTGTCGAGCGAGCGTGCGAGGGAGCACACATGGCCGCAGGGCGACTCCGGCAAAATTGGCCAAGAAGGTCTACCCTAGATGGCCAGGCCAGGAGACAAAGCAAAATATAAATAAAATAAAAATAGAGGCCTGCATGCTTCTTTGGGAACTGTGGTTTTCAGCTGTGGGCAGAGGACGGCGCTAAGCGTGAAACCGAGGTTCTCTCTGTGGCCCTCTGGATGAATTCGGTCGTAGAGTGAAGATTTCATATATATATATATATATTTTCATATATATATATATATAAATTTCATATATATAAATTTCATATATATATATATATATATATATATATATATATATATATATATATAAGCTTTCATATATATATATATTTGTTTATGTAAGTTTTCACGGGTATGTATGTGTGTATATTTAATATTTCGGGTTTCTTCCCGTGTAATTGTGGATATATCCCTAAAAGGATATAATATAATATAATATATCTAAAAGGATATAATATATCCCCCTTTTAGGGATATATCCACAATTACACGGGAAGAAACCCAAAATATTAAATACACACACACACACATATATATATATATATATTCCCACATGGCTCAAGCTAGAGTCCTCGCCTTACGACCACAACTGAGCCCAACGTGTCTTGTTGCGAAGGGAGAGCCTTGTTAAGTGAGTTTCGCCACCGTTTCGCCACTTTTCTTGCCGCCGTTGTTAAGTGAAATCGATGCCGTTGTTAAGTTAGCAACATGGCCGTTAAGGGAATCCGGCTTCCCCCGTTGACTTTGCTCGTCAGAAGGTCACCAAAAGAGGACCACATGATCCCAGGACCGCTACGACCGTCATAAATACGAGTCACACTTGGCAAGGGTCTGAGTTTTGATCACGTCACTGTGGGGGATGCCGCAGTGGCCATTAAGTGCGAAAAACGTTTCTCGGTCGCTTTTTTCCAAGGCGGTGGAAACTTTGAACGGTCACTAAATGAATTGTCGTAAGTGGAGGGCTACCTGCAGTCCTTTTACAGCAGGACTGAGACCAGAAGAATTTCCTTGATAAGCGAAGTTGGTTGTTAAGTGAGTCTGATTTTTTTTTTGGTGACATTTTTAGCCACGATGGTTAAGCGACTCACTGCAGTGACGTGAATCACTCTGGTTGTTAAGTGAATCGCATGGTCATTAAGCGAAGCCGGCTTCCCCCGTTGACTTTGGTTGTCGGAAGGCAGCTAGAAAGTTTGCAAAAACGGGGATCACATGACTACGAAGAGGTTGCATGGGGAGGTACAGATGGTCCTCGGCTTACAACAGTTCATTTAGTAACCGTTCAAAGTTACGGCGGCACTGAAAAAAGGGATTTCTGACCGTTTTTCACACTTACGACCATTGCAGCATCCCCATAAATCATGTAATTGATGCATGATTCAGATGCTTGACAACCGTTTCATATTTATGACGGTCGCAGTGTCCCGGGATCATGTGATCAAAAATCAAACGCTGAGCAACGGACTCGTATTTATGACGGTGGCAGCATCCCATGATCCCCTTTTGCGACCGTCTGACGAGCAAAGTCAACGGGGTAGCCAGATCCAATTAACGACCGTGTCACTAACTTAACAAGTTTCGGGATCCCCTCAACCAGTGTGGCAAGAAAAGTCGTAAAATGGGGCAAAACTCACTTAGCAACAATTTGGGCTCAACTGTGGTCGTAAGTCGAGGACCACCTGTATAACTAGGTAAGAGATGCCTTTGAGTCACATGCAGTTGGAGTCTCTGTGATTGGTGCTTTTCTCAAGCTTGGCAACATAAAGATGGATGGACTTCAACTCGATCCTAGCTGGGGAATTCTGGGAGTTGAAGTCCTCATGTCTTAAAACTTAGCAAGTATGGCTGGCTGGAGAATTCTGGGAGTTGAAGTCCTCATGTCCTAAAGTTACGTAGTTTGGCTGGCTGGGGAATTCTGGGAGTTGAAGTCCTCATGTCTTAAAACTTAGCAAGTTTGGCTGGCTGGAGAATTCTGGGAGTTGAAGTCCTCATGTCTTAAAGTTACGAAGTTTAGCTGGCTGGGGAATTCTGGGAGTTGAAGTCCTCATGTCTTAAAACTTAGCAAGTTTGGCTGGCTGGGGAATTCTGGGAGTTGAAGTCCTCATGTCTTAAAGTTACGAAGTTTAGCTGGCTGGGGAATTCTGGGAGTCAGTCCTCATGTCTTAAAGTTACGAAGTTTGGCTGGCTGGGGAATTCTGGGAGTTGAAGTCCTCATGTCTTAAATTTACGAAGCTTGGCTGGCTGGGGAATTCTGGGAGTTGAAGTCCTCATGTCTTAAAGTTACAAAGTTTGGCTGGCGGGAGAATTCTGGGAGTTGCAGTCCTCATGTCTTAAAGTTACAAAGTTTGGCTGGCTGGAGAATTCTGGGAGTTGAAGTCCTCATGTCTTAAAACTTAGCAAGTTTGGCTGGCTGGGGAATTCTGGGAGTTGAAGTCCTCATGTCTTAAAACTTAGCAAGTTTGGCTGGCTGGGGAATTCTGGGAGTTGAAGTCCTCATGTCTTAAAGTTACGAAGTTTGGCTGGCTGGGGAATTCTGGGAGTTGAAGTCCTCATGTCTTAAAGTTACAAAGTTTGGCTGGCGGGAGAATTCTGGGCGTTGAAGTCCTCATGTTCTAAAACCTATCAAGTTTGGCTGGCTGGAGAATTCTGGGAGTTGAAGTCCTCATGTCTTAAAGTTAGCAAGTTTGGCTGACTGGGGAATTCTGGGAGTTGAAGTCCTCATGTCTTAAAGTTATGAAGCTTGGCTGGCTGAGGAATTCTGGGAATTGAAGTCCACGAGTCTTAAAATGGCCACCTTTGGAGACCCCTGGCCTTTGAAATTATCTTGCGCTCTGAGCTCTGTTTTCTTGGTCTAACTTCCTTTAAGAGTGGTTTATTAAGCAGAAAAACCAGATATTTCTCTATATCCATCAGCCTGCGCTCATGGCAAATTGATACAGATAGTCCTCAACTTATGACACTGATGTACAGACAGGTAGTTTCAACCTACAGCCATTCGTTTACTGACCGTTCGAAGTTAC
Organism: Pituophis catenifer annectens; assembly: GCF_029215685.1. NCBI lineage: Eukaryota > Metazoa > Chordata > Lepidosauria > Squamata > Colubridae > Pituophis > Pituophis catenifer. The sequence goes on from NW_027256887.1 coordinate 87,733,541, forward strand.
AGCGGTACTGCAAAAAAATGACTCATGACCATTTTTCACACTTATCAACCATTGTCGCATCCATATAGTCACGTAATTTACATTCAGGCCATTGACTCATATTTATGACGGTTGCAAGTTCCCGGGGTCACGTGAAATGTTGGGCTCCATCTTGGTCGTAAGTCGAGGACTTCCCGTGCTCATGTGATTCACTGACGGAATGCAGCGAGAGCTTGTAAAATCAGCTGCGACCCACTTAATAACCAAGTTGTTTAGCGACAGAAGTCGAGGATTTTACCTGCTGAGCGTTGTTCTTTGAAATCCAAAGAACCTCTTCCCCATTATGGCCAGTTTTCTTCAACACACACACCAAAAAAAGTAATAATTATTGCTAGAAAACCTGGGATTTAAAAGTTGAGGAGTCAGCTTGGAACTCCGCGGGGTAAAACATTCTTTTCAAATCTATTCTGGCAAACTCTCAAACGGGACGAAATAATTCACAGATGTTCTGCTGCGCGCAAACCCACACCCATGTCTCCCCCCCCCCCCACACCCCTTTTCCAGGGTAAGGCAGTATTATGCAAATTGCAGAAAAAAACAAATTACGAAGCGAAAAACGTTGGCGGTAGAGAAGCTGAAAGGAAAAGGATCAGCAGCCAAGTGTCGTTTGCGTCGAGGCTGTGGAGTTTTCTAGATTTGCAAAACCATCTTTTTTTTTTTTTTAAATCTACTCCGTTTTATATTTTTAATATTTCTTATTTTAACTACTCGTTTTGAAGATTCGGACCGATTTGAAAGCGGGTTTAAAAATGACAGCTTACGTAACGAGAATGACGTTGCGCAGTGATGGCTAACCTTTTTGCCATCGCGTGCCAAAACTGGAGGGAGTGCGGGGGGGGGGTCGTGTGCGTGCGTGCCCACACTCATAATTCTATGTGCCCTGCCCCCCGTGCGTGTGACCCCCCCATGCTCCCCCCACTTTTGGCACATGATGGCACGGTGGGCACGGTAGGCCCGTTTTTTCGCCCTCCTCAGGCTCCAGAGGCTTTCTATGAGCCTGGGGAGGGTTTAAAACAGCCTTCCCTACCCCCCAGGGGCCATCCAGAGGCCAGAAACAGCCCGTTTCCCGACTTCCGGTGGGCCCGGAAGGCCCGTTTTTTCGCCCTCCCCAGGCTCCAGAGGCTTTCTAGGAGCCTGGGGAGGGCGAAAACTGCTTCCTCACTCCCCCACAGGCCCTCTGGAGGCCAGAAATGGCCTGTTTCCTGACTTCCGGTGGGCCCGGAAGGCCCGTTTTTTCGCCCTCCCCAGGTTCCAGAGGCTTTCTAGGAGCCTGGGGAGGACGAAAACTGCTTCCCCACTCCCCCAGAGGCCCTCTGGAGGCCAGAAACAGCCCGTTCCCGATTTCCAGTGAGCCGGAAGGCCCGTTTTTCGCCCTCCTCAGGCTCCAGGGGCTTTCTAGGAGCCTGGGGAGGGTGAAAACTGCTTCCCCACTCCCCCACAGGCTCTCTGGAGGCCAGAAACAGCCCGTTTCCCAACTTCCAGTGAGCCGGAACGCCCGTTTTTTGCCCTCCTCAGGCTCCAGAGCATTTCTAGGAGCCTGGGGAGGGCGAAAACTGCTTCCCCCACTCCCCCACAGGCCCTCTGGAGGCCAGAAACAGCCCGTTTCCCGATTTCCAGTGAGCCGGAACACCCGTTTTTTCGCCCTCCTCAGGCTCCAGAGGCTTTCTAGGAGTCTGGGGAGGACGAAAACTGCTTCCCCACTCCCCCACAGGCTCTCTGGAGGCCAGAAACAGCCCGTTTCCTGATTTCCAGTGAGCCGGAACGCCCGTTTTTTCGCCCTCCCCAGGCTCCAGAGGCTTTCTAGGAGCCTGGGGAGGGCGAAAACTGCTTCCCCACTCCCCTAGAGGCCCTCTGGAGGCCAGAAACAGCCCGTTTCCCGACTTCCAGTGGGCCCGGAAGGCCCGTTTTTTCGCCCTCCCCAGGTTCCAGAGACTTTCTAGGAGTCTGGGGAGGGCGAAAACTGCTTCCCCACTCCCCCACAGGCCCTCTGGAGGCCAGAAACAGCCCGTTTCCCCGACTTCCGGTGGGCCCGGAAGGCCCGTTTTTTCGCCCTCCTCAGGCTCCAGAGGCTTTCTAGGAGCCTGGGGAGGGCGAAAACTGCTTCCCCACTCGCCCAGAGGCCCTCTGGAGGCCAGAAACAGCCCGTTTCCCGACTTCCAGTGGGCCCGGAAGGCCCGTTTTTTCGCCCTCCTCAGGCTCCAGAGGCTTTCTAGGAGCCTGGGGAGGGCGAAAAACTGCTTCCCCACTCCCCCACAGGCCCTCTGGAGGCCAGAAACAGCCTGTTTTCCGACTTCCAGTGGGCCCGGAAGGCCCGTTTTTTCGCCCTCCCCCAGGCTCCAGAGGCTTTCTAGGAGCCTGGGGAGGACGAAAACTGCTTCCCCACTCCCCTAGAGGCCCTCTGGAGGCCAGAAACAGCCCGTTTCCCCGACTTCCAGTGGGCCCGGAAGGCCCGTTTTTTCGCCCTCCCCAGGTTCCAGAGACTTTCTAGGAGTCTGGGGAGGGCGAAAACTGCTTCCCCACTCCCCCACAGGCCCTCTGGAGGCCAGAAACAGCCCGTTTCCCCGACTTCCGGTGGGCCCGGAAGGCCCGTTTTTTCGCCCTCCTCAGGCTCCAGAGGCTTTCTAGGAGCCTGGGGAGGGCGAAAAACTGCTTCCCCACTCGCCCAGAGGCCCTCTGGAGGCCAGAAACAGCCCGTTTCCCCGACTTCCAGTGAGCCGGAAGGCCCGTTTTTTCACCCTCCCCAGGTTCCAGAGACTTTCTAGGAGTCTGGGGAGGGCGAAAACTGCTTCCCCACTCCCCCACAGGCCCTCTGGAGGCCAGAAACAGCCCGTTTCCCCGACTTCCGGTGGGCCCGGAAGGCCCGTTTTTCACCCTCCCCAAGTTCCAGAGACTTTCTAGGAGTCTGGGGAGGGCGAAAACTGCTTCCCCCACTCCCGCACAGGCCCTCTGGAGGCCAGAAACAGCCCGTTTCCCCGATTTCCAGTGAGCCGGAAGACCCGTTTTTTCGCCTTCCTCAGGCTCCAGAGACTTTCTAGGAGCCTGGGGAGGGCAAAAAACTGCTTCCCCACTCCCGCACAGGCCCTCTGGAGGCCAGAAACAGCCCGTTTCCCCGACTTCCGGTGGGCCCGGAAGGCCCGTTTTTCACCCTCCCCAGGTTCCAGAGACTTTCTAGGAGCCTGGGGAGGGCGAAAACTGCTTCCCCACTCCCCCAGAGGCCCTCTGGAGGCCAGAAACAGCCCGTTTCCCCGACTTCCAGTGAGCCGGAAGGCCCGTTTTTTCGCCCTCCTCAGGCTCCAGAGGCTTTCTAGGAGCCTGGGGAGGGTTAAAACAGCCTTCCCTACCCCCCAGGGGCCCTCCAGAGGCAAGAAACAGCCTGTTTCCCAACTTCCGGTGGGCCCAGAAGACCTGAAAATCAGGTGGCCAGCGTGTGCATATGCCCGCTGGAGCTGAGCTTGCGTGCTCACCGATATGGCTCCGCCTGCCACCTGTGGCACGTGTGACATAGGTTTGCCATCACGCACGTAGGGGAAAAGATTTTATGGTGCACGTATACAAAAAATCGGGTGATGTCTTTGTAAGTAAAAGGGATCTACAGATAGTCCTTGATTTACAACGGTTCGTTTAGTGACCATTTCAAAGTTACAACGGCACTGCAAAAAAAGGGACTTGGGACCGTTTTTCGCTGTTACGACCTTTCCAGGCATCGTCATCAAAATCCGGACAACTGGTTCATACTTATGACCGTTGCTGTGTCCCAAGGTCACGTGATTTCCCCCACCCCCCTTTTGTGACCGTCTGACAAGCCCAATCAATGGGGAAGCCAGATTTGCCTAACAACCGGCTTACTAACTTATCAGCTGCAGTGATTCGCTTAACGACCGTGGCAAGGAAGTTCATAAAATGGGGCAAAATTCACTGAACAAACATCTCACTTAACGACAGAAACGTTGGGGCTCCGTTGCAGTCGTAAGTCGAGGACTGCCTGGACAAATAACAAACCGGGATAATTTTCTTCCATTGGATGCAGATCGTCCTCGAATTACGACCTCAAATGAGCCCAACCTTTCTGTTGCTAAACGAAACCGTTCTTCAATCAGTTTTGCCCCATTTTATGACCTTTATTGCCACCGTTGCTAAGTGAATCACGGCACTTATTAAGTTAGTAGCCTGATTGTTAAGTAAATCTGGCTTCTCCCTTGACTTTGTCTGTCAGAAGGTCGTAAAAGGGGAATCACGTGACCACGGGAATGCTGCAATGGTCATAAGTGTGAAAAATGGTCATAAGTCACTTTGTTCAGTGCCGTCGTAACTCTGAATGTTCAGTAAGTAAACTGTTGTAAGTCGAGGATGGCCTGTATTATTTCATTTAACTACCACAGCTTTGTTTAACGTCCGCCACATTCGCTTTATCTGTGTGACCTTTGCTTAACAATGGCCCTCCAAAAATGTAAAATCACGTCAGTTTTCTGGGTGCTTCGACTTACAACGGTCATGCCCTACGACAGAAATTCCAGTACGGTCGCGAGTCAAGGACTACCTCTACACTAAACTAGGTCTCCCCAATCTACACGAGGTAAAAAAATCAAAATCATCATCTTCTTCTTTTAATGACCCCATAATCCCTTGCATCAGGGTGGAGTCTGGGCAACTGAATGGAGCTGAGTGTTTTACTGGCCGGATGCCTTTCCTGTCACCAGTGCGGAGTTTTGTTCGGCAGATCTATTCTCATTGTGCCTAGAGAGAGAAATATCTGCCCTCTACCTAGGATCGAACTCGCAGCCTCCGGATTGTGAGGCCAGAGCTCCACCTCTAGGCTACCGCACC
>NW_027256887.1:87740903-87778403 GCF_029215685.1 Pituophis catenifer annectens
AACTCTGCTTTAAGATATGGAGACTTCAACTCCCAGAATCCACCCATCTTAAAGCATAGCTGGCTGGGGAATTCTGGGAGTTGAAGTCCACAAGTCTTAAAGCGGCCAAGTTTGAAGACCTCTGATTTAAGATATGGAGACTTCAACTCCCACAATCCACCCATCTTAAAGCATAGCTGGCTGGGGAATTCTGGGAGTTGAAGTCCACAAGTCTTAAAGCGGCCAAGTTTGAAGACCTCTGATTTAAGATATGGAGACTTCAACTCCCACAATCCACCCATCTTAAAGCATAGCTGGCTGGGGAATTCTGGGAGTTGAAGTCCACCAGTCTTAAAGCGGCCACGTTTGAAGACCTCTGATTTAAGATATGGAGACTTCAACTCCCAGAATCCACCCATCTTAAAGCATAGCTGGCTGGGGAATTCTGGGAGTTGAAGTCCACAAGTCTTAAAGCTGCCAAGTTTGAAGACCTCTGATTTAAGATATGGAGACTTCAACTCCCAGAATCCACCCATCTTAAAGCATAGCTGGCTGGGGAATTCTGGGAGTTGAAGTCCACCAGTCTTAAAGCGGCCACGTTTGAAGACCTCTGATTTAAGATATGGAGACTTCAACTCCCAGAATCCACCCATCTTAAAGCATAGCTGGCTGGGGAATTCTGGGAGTTGAAGTCCACAAGTCTTAAAGCGGCTACGTTTGAAAACCTCTGGGCTAGAGATACCTGTCTTGGGTAGCCAGGTTTGCATGCCGTCAATCATTTCTTTGCATCCTTTGGGACTGTGTCCTTCCTAACCCCGGGCCCCCTCCTTTCAACTCCCGCTGGCTTCTGTTAAAACGATTGTGCCGTTTTCGTGACAAAAGATGGAAGTGGTTTTTTAAAACCATTACCGCCTTCTTGTTTGGACTTCCCGGCTTAAGCCAACAATCGTGAGGTTTCCTGTTGGCGCCTATCACGCTCTGAACAGGGTCCGGTCTGTTTCGCTTTAGAGATGAGGGGAAGGTTAGCCAGCCCCAGCTCTCTGCGGCCACCAAACAGTTGCAGGAAATGCAGAAGGGGGTTATTATATCTGCACTTGGCCGTGCCCTGAAGCGTCTTTTTGAAATCACGAGCTTAATTTAAAAAAAAAATAATAATAATAAGAAGAAAAATACACTATTGCTGGTGGGAAATCCCTGAACTGCAGCTTTCTTTAATGTTTCTTGCCTGGTGCCATTAAAAGCTGCATAAATCTATTTATGTCTTGAGAAAGCTTTTCATGAAGAGTTTCCTTTCTTTTCGTGAAATGTGTATTTATTTCTCAAATAAAATGTACGCATTAAATGCAATATAATTTAGAATAGAATAGAATAGAATAGAATAGAATAGAATAGAATAGAATAGAATAGAATAGAATAGAATAGAATATTTAAAATATTTAAATATTTAAACGCAGAGCTAGAAATCAGTTAAAATGGCAAGGGGAGCTCCATCTCGCGCCCCAAAATAATAATATTGCATTAAATGCAATATAATTTAGAATAGAATAGAATAGAATAGAATAGAATAGAATAGAATAGAATAGAATATTTAAAATATTTAAATATTTAAACGCAGAGCTAGAAATCAGTTAAAACGGCAAGAGGAGCCCCATCTCGCGCCCCAAAATAAGAAGACTTCCCCGAAAATAAGGCCAAGCGCTTATTCCGGGGTTCAAAAAAATATAAGACAGGGTCTTATTTTCGGGGAAACACGGGTCCTTCACATTCCTTCTTTTTAACCTTTCCCTGTGGCTAGTCGACTGGCAATTTCCAAAACGGGACTTTTGGTGGATGGGGCCCGTCAGCTCATTCTTCTCTCTCTCTCTCTCTCTCTCGGTAGATGAGATCCGCACAGGAACCTACCACTCCCTGTTCCACCCAGAGCAGCTGATCAGCGGTAAAGAAGACGCTGCCAACAATTACGCCCGAGGGCACTACACCATCGGCAAAGAAATCATCGACACCGTCCTGGGCAGGATTCGCAAAATGGCAAGTGACTGGGTCGTTTCCCCCCGCTCCCCTTTAACGATTGCAATTTGAAGCTTTTTTTTAGGGCGAAAGGGTGAAATTCCCAAAAGTTTAAATTGCGTAAGTCTTCGCTGGCATGGATGAACGTGGCTTTTCGTGCCAGTGTCTCCTGCGGGAATAAACTTCTGTTTCCCAACCTTGGCAGCTTTAAGACTTGTGGACTTCAACTCCCAGAATTCTCCAGCCAGCTGGAAGACTTATGGGAGGGGCCAATCATCTCCTGGCCTTACTCCTGAGTCGTCCTCTTTGCTTTAGCTGCTCTTGCCTTCTGGCAGCTCTTCTCATACGTGCACTAGGAACAGGCTCCTCCTGTTCCTCTGCCTCTCTGCTGTCAGCCTCTGGAGGCTCCGGAGTCCGCACCTCACTCCCCGATGGCCCTGCCCCCATCTCTGCCTCCGATGCAGAGCCCTCATCCTTCCCCAGCCTCCAGGATTAGCCCATGTTCTTCCTCAGCCTCATTGCTGTCCGACTCCACAGGCTGCGGGCGGACCACAACACTGGCCTAGATTGTCTTGAGATGGCACCACTAACCCCATTTTCTCTCGTCAACGCAGGCTGACCAGTGCAGCGGCCTTCAAGGTTTCCTGGTCTTCCACAGCTTCGGTGGCGGCACCGGATCCGGCTTTACGTCTCTCCTGATGGAACGGCTCTCGGTCGAATACAGCAAGAAGTCCAAGCTGGAATTCTCGGTGTATCCCGCCCCGCAGGTCTCCACCGCCGTGGTGGAGCCTTACAACTCCATCCTGACGACTCACACCACCCTGGAGCACTCGGACTGTTCCTTCATGGTGGACAACGAAGCCATCTACGACATTTGCAACCGAAACCTGGACATCGAACGTCCAACCTACACGAACCTCAACCGTCTGATCGGGCAGATTGTCTCCTCCGTCACGGCTTCCTTGAGATTTAACGGGGCCCTGAATGTCGACCTGATCGAATTCCAGACCAACCTGGTGCCGTACCCCCGCATCCACTTCCCTTTGACCACCTACGCCCCCATCATCTCGGCCGAAAAAGCCTACCACGAGCAGCTCTCGGTGCCGGAGATCACCAACGCCTGCTTTGAATTTTCCAACCAGATGGTGAAGTGCGACCCGCGGCGGGGCAAATACATGGCGTGTTGCCTCTTGTACCGGGGAGACGTCGTGCCGAAGGACGTCAACGCGGCCATCGCGGCGATCAAAACCCGGAGGTCCATCCAGTTTGTCGACTGGTGCCCGACCGGCTTCAAAGTGGGCATCAATTATCAGCCGCCCACCGTGGTGCCCGGGGGAGACCTGGCTAAGGTTCAGCGGGCCGTCTGCATGCTCAGCAACACCACGGCGATCGCCGAGGCCTGGGCCCGTCTGGACCACAAGTTCGACCTGATGTACGCCAAGCGGGCGTTCGTCCATTGGTACGTGGGCGAGGGCATGGAGGAAGGAGAGTTCGCGGAAGCCCGGGAGGATCTGGCGGCTCTGGAGAAGGATTACGAAGAAGTCGGCCGAGATTATGCCGACGGAGAGGAAGAGGAGGCCGAGGAAGATTTTTAGACCCAAAAACCAGAGGTCGCTCTGACCACCCTGCCGAAAAAGATATCTCTATTCTTCAAGGACTATAGAACACGTTGTACTTGGCTAGAAATCACCCCCTCTGTAGTCCCCCCCCTTTTTAAAAAATTATTCCTAGTTAGAATGTTTAAAAAAAAAAAAAAAATTTAACGCTCGAGTGAGGATTGGGGAATTTTCGATGTTTGACAAAAGGCATTATGTATGGCTGTTGTAAATCATTTTCTGTACCGCTTGAACAATCGTGGAGGGGGAAATCCCTCGATATTATTATGAGATGCAATAATCCGCTTCTTTGTACGTCATTAAAAAGTTGAAATAGCAATAGCACTTTGACTGATGTAACCGCTTCACCGTGTTTTGCAGCCCTTCTCTAAGCGCTTTACAAAGTCAGCCTATTGTCCTCAACAATCTGGGTCCTCGTTTGAACGACTTCGGAACGATGGAAGGCGGAGTCAGCCTTGAGCCGGTCAGGATCGAACTGCTGGCAGTCGGCAGAGTTTGCCTGCAATACTGCATTCCAACCACTGGGTCTCCACGACACTTGTGGTAGGAGGAGGGCTTTTTTCCGATGTAGCAATGGGGTCTCCCAGATTCTGACAAGGGTGTTCCTTTGCCCCACAGAAAAATGAAATAGTTCTACTGCAGACACTCTACTTATCCTATTTTCCTCTTTAACAGTTTCAGGTATGACTAGTCCTTGACTTACAACATTTAGTGACCGTTTGAAGTCACTATATGAACTCCCAGAATTCCCCAGCCAGCACACTTTAAGATGGGCGGACTTCAACTCCCAGAATTCCCCAGCCACCATGTTTTAAGATGGCTGGACTTCAACTCCCTGAATTCCCCAGCCACCATGTTTTAAGATGGCTGGACTTCAACTCCCTGAATTCCCCAGCCAGCAGGGTTTAAGATGGCTGGACTTCAACTCCCAGAATTCCCCAGCCAGCAGGGTTTAAGATGGGTGGACTTCAACTCCCAGAATTCCCCAGCCAGCAGGGTTTAAGATGGATGGACTTCAACTCCCAGACTTCCCCAGCCACCATGTTTTAAAATGGCTGGACTTCAACTCCCAGAATTCCCCAGCCAGCAGGGTTTAAGATGGGTGGACTTCAACTCCCAGAATTCCCCAGCCAGCAGGGTTTAAGATGGATGGACTTCAACTCCCAGACTTCCCCAGCCACCATGTTTTAAGATGGCTGGACTTCAACTCCCAGAATTCCCCAGCCAGCAGGGTTTAAGATGGCTGGACTTCAACTCCCAGAATTCCCCAGCCAGCAGGGTTTAAGATGGGTGGACTTCAACTCCCAGAATTTCCCAGCCAGCAGGGTTTAAGATGACTGGACTTCAACTCCCAGACTTCCCCAGCCACCATGTTTTAAGATGGCTGGACTTCAACTCCCAGAATTCCCCAGCCAGCAGGGTTTAAGATGGCTGGACTTCAACTCCCAGAATTCCCCAGCCACCATGTTTTAAGATGGCTGGACTTCAACTCCCAGAATTCCCCAGCCAGCAGGGTTTAAGATGGCTGGACTTCAACTCCCAGAATTCCCCAGCCACCATGTTTTAAGATGGCTGGACTTCAACTCCCAGAATTCCCCAGCCAGCAGGGTTTAAGATGGCTGGACTTCAACTCCCAGAATTCCCCAGCCAGCAGGGTTTAAGATGGGTGGACTTCAACTCCCAGAATTCCCCAGCCAGCAGGGTTTAAGATGGATGGACTTCAACTCCCAGAATTCGCCAGCCAGCAGGCTTTGAGATGGGTGGACTTCAACTCCCAGACTTCCCCAGCCAGCAGGGTTTAAGATGGCTGGACTTCAACTCCCAGAATTCCCCAGCCAGCAGGGTTTAAGATGGCTGGACTTCAACTCCCAGAATTCCCCAGCCAGCAGGGTTTAAGATGGGTGGACTTCAACTCCCAGAATTCCCCAGCCAGCAGGGTTTAAGATGGATGGACTTCAACTCCCAGAATTCGCCAGCCAGCAGGCTTTGAGATGGGTCGACTTCAACTCCCAGACTTCCCCAGCCAGCAGGGTTTAAGATGGCTGGACTTCAACTCCCAGAATTCCCCAGCCAGCATGCTTTAAGATGGGCGGACTTCAACTCCCAGAATTCCCCAGCCAGCATGCTTTAAGATGAATGGACTTCAACCCCCATAATTCCCCAGCCAGCATGCTTTAAGACGGGCGGACTTCAACTCCCAGAATTCCCCAGCCAGCCATGCTGTCTAAGGGACTCTGGGAGTTGAAGTCCATATATCAAGGTTGCCAAGCTAGAGAAACACTGATAATAAACCAAAGGCCACCTGCAGGGGGCGTCCGTGGTTCCTCTCCGAAAAGCCACAGAAGCCACAGCGCTGCTTCATGGCGAGGGGGCATGGAAAAGAGTTGGGCGGGGATCATGCAAATAAGCAAAAAAAACGAGACGCGCGTGTGACGTTACCAGGGAAGGCCGATCCCACCGCTTGGAGCGTCATCCCCGCGAGCCGCTGACGTCGCCGAAGGTTGGCCGGGCGGCGACCGGTGACGGGGCGGGATTTCCTGTCCGCGGGCCGAGCGGGGACGCCGAATCGAGCGGCGAGGAGCCAAACCGGCCGCTGCCGTCGCCATGATCAAGAAGTTCGACAAGAAAGATGAGGAGTCCGGTAGGAGCTCTCCCCCCTCCCACCGCTGAGATTCAACTCGAAGCGGTTGCTGGGCAGATTTGAGGAGCCCCTTTTTCCCTCCGGGGCTGTGAGTCCCGTTGTGCCCGGAGAGACCTATCCGCTCCGCCCCCTGGCGGGGCGTGGCCCACGCATCCTATCCTGAGAGGTTGGAAGCGGTTAGGTGGGCGTGGCCAGAGAGGGCGTGGCCAGAGTAGGGGAAGAGAGAGGAGGCTGTTCCCTCTTAGCAATCCCCCCCCTCCGCGTTGACTGGCATAAACCCAGCTTTGATTTGCACGTCTGGACGGGCGCTCCGCAGCTGCTTTTGTGGGTTGGGGGCCATGCAAAGCGGGTCCGCAGATTGGGCCCTCTGGGTCAAGGGGCTCCTGGGGGTCCCCCCTGGGCTGAACGTTCCCTGCGTTGCCTCTGTGCGTTTCTCAGGTGTGTTACTTAGCAACCAGCAATGACGCCCCCTCCCCGAATAGATGGGAAACGCAGGTTACAGGTGTGTCTCTCTGGGCAAGGGGCGGGGCTAGGGGAAGCTGGGAGGGGGGGGGCTGAACGGACCCCACCACTCAAGGCTGTTGCCTTGGGGTGGGGGGAAAATGGAGGAAAAAGCCCATTAATTTAAATCCTAGGGGTGGAAGGGACCTTGGAGGTCATCTAGTCCAACCCCCTTATACAGGCGATCCCCAGTCATGGCGTCTTCGAAGATGGGTGGATTTCAACTCCCAGAATTCATGGGGTCCTCAACTTATAAAGGTGGCCCTCGACTGACAAACAGTTCTATTTAGTGACCGTTTCAAAGTTACGGCGGCCCTGGATGAAAGTGACTTGAGATCATTTTTCACACTTAACGACCGTTGCAGCCTCTTCCACGGTCACGTGATTTACATTCGGAAGTTTGGCAGCCGGTTCACATTTATGACGGTTGCAGTGTCCCAGCGTCCCGTGATCCCCTTTTTGCGACCTGACGGGCAAAGTCAACGAGGAAGCCAGGCTCACTTCACGTTTGCGGTGATGGTCCCCAGGTTTAGAGGCCATCCACACCTACCTTACCTCCAAGTGTTTGGGGCTCACAAGGTCCTTGCGTGGCAAACATTGCCAGGCAACGTATTACTAAAACTCTCATTGTCATGACCTTTCACCAGGTGAAACAGTGCGTCATAACCAAGGTATCTCCCATGGGCTACTGTACAGCGTGTGCCCCAAATTTGGGATCTGTTATTTCTCAGGGAATGAAATTTGGGGGAAATGGTGGCTGCTTCGGTCCTGCTGGTTGCTGTGTGCAGTCACGCGAGCTTCATTTTCAACTGTGACAGTTTCCCAGCCGCTCTCGCAATCCCTCTTTCCCTCTTTGCTTTTCTAAATTCCGTTTAGTCCTTATACCCGTGATGGTGAACCTATGGCACACGTGCTACAGGTGGCACGTGTAGCCATATCAGTGGGCACGCCAGCTCAGCTCTGGCGCGCATGTGTGCGCCGGCCAGCAGATTTTCAGGCCTTCTGGACCCACCAGAAGTAGGGAAACAGGCTGTTTCCTGCCTCCGGAGGGCCTGTGGTGGGAGTGGGGAAGGCCCGTTTTTCTTTCTCACCTGGCTCCAGATCCTCTCTCTGCATCTGGGGAGGGTGAAAAGAGAGGCTCTGGAGGCTGGGGACAGCAAAAAATGTCACTTCCTGTCCAACCGGGAGTTGGGAAATGTGCCATTTCGAGGGGCCTCCGAGGGGGTGGGGAAGGCTGTTTTTGCCCTCCCCAGATGCATAGAGAGGATCTGGAGCCAGGTGAGAAAGAAAAACAGGCCTACCAGCCCATCGCGTGCCAGGAACGGGGGGGGGGAGGGGGGATTGCGTGTGCAAGGTGGGGCGATAGAATTATGGGTGTAGGCACGCGTGTGCATGAATCTCCCCCCACCCCCTTCCTGGCACGTGATGGCAAAAAGGTTAGCCATCACTGCCTTATACACTTTGTGTCAGGATCCTTAATATTCCCGTCTTTAATACTTTAGTCAGTTTTTCACGATCTCTTGGCCACCACTTATCATCTCAAAATGTCTATTTTTATAAACCTCAATTTCTGCTTCTTATAATCCTGTAGCAATTTACTTTATTCCTTCGCGTTGCTATCACCATTTGACTCCGTCTCTCTGCTCTACTCCATTTTAAGTCGCCGTTGCCTTCCGGGCAAATCTGCCCTTCTCCTTAGAGACTATCACTTTCCACTCCTCCAATCCACAAAACAATCCTCACCTCCTTTCTGGGGTTATCTCATCCACCGATCCTGATTGTCGTTTTTCACTTTTTGCTTCCTGCTCATGTGGTTGTCATCGCTCTAGATCGGCCTTTATGGCCGATTTCTCCTCTTGTCGGTTTAAGAAAGTTCCTCCTATCCATTCGGGTGATTGCCTTTCCCCTGACGTCTTCAGAGTTTCCTCCTTGTTTTACCGATCTCTCCGGGATCGATATTGCCTTTAAAGGGCTCTTGGCAAAGAGATTTCGGGTTACAGGTACAGAGCTCCGTTCCCTCGCCCGCTTTACGATGACGTCACCGCCGGAAGTATATCGCGATCTTCATTTTCAACTGTGACAGTTTCCCAGCCCCTCTTGCAATCCCTCATTCCCTCTGATAATTGTACAGGTAGTCCTCAACTTAGAACAGCTCATTCAAGGATTGTTCAAAGTTACAACGGCCCTGAAAAAAGTGTCTTATGACCGATTTTCACACTTAGGACCATTATAGCATTCCCCATGGTCACGTGATCAAAATTCGGATGCTTGGCAACCGGTTCATATTTATGATGTTTGTCGTGTCCTGAGGTCATGTGATCATCTTTTGTAACTTTCTGACGAGGAAAATCAGTGGGGAGGCCAGATACATTTAACCTGTTACTAGAAGACCTCCATGATCCCTTCCTGCTCTGAGATCCGGCCATGTGAATGGGTTTTAATGTTTTTAATGTTTTTAATTTTTAAGTGTTTTTATAGTGATTTTTTGAGCCGCCCTGGGTCTTCGGCGGGGGGGGCAGCATATAAATTGAATAAATAAATAAATAAATAAATAAATAAATAAATAAATAAATAAATAATTCTGTAGTTCATGCCTTGGGAAGAAAAATTCATGAGGCCAAGAAGGCCTGTTTTACCTCATCGCCCTCATGTACGACTCCTATTTCTTGCGCATTTTCACATTGCGTTGCAGCATCCGTCCTGTGGGGGTGGGACCCTTTGATGCGAGGGTCTCACCTGGCATTGATGGAAGTATCTAAGGAAGCTTCGCATATCCCTCTTGTTTGAAATGTCTTGGGCTCACATCATGTCCTCTTGTCTCCTTCAGGTAGCGGCTCGAACCCTTTCCAGCATTTAGAAAAAAGCGCGATCCTCCAAGAGGTATGGTGGAGTCTTCTTTGACTTTATTTTGTGTTGTTGATTCTGTCTCTATGGCCATCCGTCTCTGGGTGGTGTGCAAACAGATCGGTATTCATTTATTTGCGTGTGTAATTGCTCGTCTCCTTTGCTGAGGTGGTCGGCCTGTGGGACGGAGAAGGGCCTTTTCTGTGATGGCTCCCCCCTTGTTATTTGAAGGAACTCACTGTCTCCTGGTGATTGGCCAGGGTCACCTAGCTGCCATTCATGCCTAAGGCGGAACTAGAATTCAAGTCTCCTGGTGATTGGCCCAAGGTTACCTAGCTGCCATACATGCCTAAGGCGGGACTAGAACTCCCCGTCTCCTAGTGATCGGCCCAAAATCACCCAACCAACTTTCATGGCTAAGGCGGGACTAGTACAGGTAGTCCTCGGCTTACAACAGTTCGTTTAGTGACCCTTCGAAGTTACAACGGCACTGAAAAAAGTGACCTAGGACCGTTTTTCACACTTACGACCGTCGCAGCATTCCCGTGGTCACGATCAAAATTCAGACGCTTGGCAACTGACTCATATTTATGACGATCCCCTTTTGCGACCTTGCAAAGTCCATGGGGAAGCTGGATTCACTTGACAACTGTGTTAACTTAATGACTGGACCGGTTCACTTAACAACTGTGGCAAGGAAGGTGGTAAAACTCGCTGAAAAAAATGCTTCACTTAGTAACAGAACATTTGGGCGTTCAGTTGTGGTCGTAAAATGAGGACTACCTCTACTCGCAGTCTCCTGCTTTGTAGCCTGGTGCCTTTACCGCTAGACGCAACTGGCTGTCCTTTAGAAATTGGGGGAGCAATCTTCTTTTCGGCAAGTTAAACATACTCAGTTCCTTCTCAGTGGACTTCACGTTCTCTCCCCTGATCATCTAGACCAGAGGTGTCAAACTCAATTTCATTGAGGGCCGCATCATGGTTGTGTTTGACCTTCGGGGGCCGAGGTGGGAATGGCCAGGGTGGGCACAGCCAGCTTGACGTCACTCATGTTGGGGGCGTCTGTGATGGCCTGAGCACTTTGCCAGAGAAAACGGGCTGCCGAGCTCTGTTTTTGTTGGCAGGAGGCCGTCGCGGCCGAAAATGGAGCCTAGGGGGGTTGCCCGCAGCCCTCCCGATTTCCGTTTTCGCTGGCAGAGGGCACCGCGAGCCGATTCTTCACTGTTTCCAGGGCTTTGAGTTTGACATCTCTGATCTAGACTGCCCTTCTCTGAACTCCAGTGTATCAACGGCTGTTTCAAAGAGGGGGGTCCAGAATTGGACCCAGAGTCCCACGAGAAACATCACTGAGAGGAGACCCCATCTTCCCTGAGTTCGACTCTTACTGTTCCTTCATCCGAAGTAGCGTTTCCTCCGGTCTAAAGTCCTGGATTTTTCTCTTTCCCTCCCCTAGGCTCGTATTTTCAACGAGACGCCCATCAACCCACGAAGATGTCTGCACATCCTAACCAAGATCCTTTACTTGCTGAACCAGGTAAATGCAGCCGGTCCAGGGCAGGATGGCTGCGGGGTTGCGCTTCTCCATCTGGGCCAGCTTGTGGGGAGGAGAAGGTGACTCTGGGTGGGGGAATTATTGCAGCCTTCCTGAAATTAGCAACCGGGCCAGCATTCCCATTTTAAGAGGGGGCACAAGGAATTGGGGCAGGGGAGGGATTCAGCCGGGTGGGACCAGTTCAGGCAAACCGGATGCTAATTTTACATCTGGTTCAGCGAACCGGTAATTGCAAGGACTAGCTGGCCCCGCCCACCCCACCCTGCCCCTCCCAGGAGTCTCCATGCGGCCCGTTTTGGATGCCAGGTAAGTGCAGGGCCCGTGCAGAGGCTCTGGGAGGGCGAAAAATGGGCCTTCTGGAAGGTCTGGAAATGCGCCCATTTAGGGCCTCCGGAGCCCAGGGAAGGCTGTTTTTTCTACCCCTGAAACACCTGCCTAGATGAGTCCATTAAATCCACAGGAAGTGAAACAGATCCAAGGTCGTCTTTACCTTTAGACTAATATTCTTGAAGTTTGATGTGTGTATCATCATTAGCATAGTGGGTACCTACGGCAGCCCAGAAGCTGGTGTGAAATTAACTGTTTTGGTTTCCTTTCTGGGGCGATCTCATAACTTGAGACCAGGAGAAAGGAGAAATTGAGTCTAGCGGTTGAAGGCCTAAAGTGTCCGCTGTTTGCTTGTCGTTTTTTTAGGGTGAGCATTTCGGGACAACGGAAGCCACCGAAGCCTTCTTTGCAATGACAAGATTATTCCAGTCCAACGATGTGAGTGATTTCTTCAGTGGTTTCTCCTTGTTTTCCTGTTCCTGGGTTGGGGGCCGCTGGCAGCGTCCTTAGGGGTGTCCTTCCTTGAAAGCAGGGGTTTCCAACCAGGAGTGAAATCCAGCCGGTTCGGACAGGTTCTGGAGAACCGGTAGCGGAAGTTTTGAGCAGTTCAGAGGACCGGCAAATACCACCTCTGGCTGGCCCCAAAGTGGGGTGGGAATAGAGATTTTGCAGTATCCTTCCCCTGGAGTGGGGAGGGAATGGGGATTTTGCAGTATCCTTCCCCTGGAGTGGGGAGGGAATGGGGATTTTGCAGTATCCTTCCCCTGGAGTGGGGTGGGAATAGAGATTTTGCAGTATCCTTCCCCTGGAGTGGGGTGGGAATGGGGATTTTGCAGTATCCTTCCCCTGGAGTGGGGTGGGAATGGGGATTTTGCAGTATCCTGGAGTGGGGTGGGAATAGAGATTTTGCAGTATCCTTCCCCTGGAGTGGGGAGGGAATGGGAATTTTGCAGTATCCTTCCCCTGGAGTGGGGTGGGAATGGGGATTTTGTAGTATCCTTCCCCTGGAGTGGGATGGGAATGGGGATTTTGTAGTATCCTTCCCCTGGAGTGGGGAGGGAATGGGGATTTTGCAGTATCCTTCCCCTGGAGTGGGGAGGGAATGGAGATTTTGCAGTATCCTTCCTCTGGAGTGGGGAGGGAATGGAGATTTTGCAGTATCATTCCCTTGGAGTGGGGAGGGAATGGAGATTTTGCAGTATCCTTCCCCTGGAGTGGGGTGGGAATGGGGATTTTGCATCCTTCCCCTGGAGTGGGGAGGGAATGGGGATTTTGCAGTATCCTTCCCCTGGAGTGGGGAGGGAATGGGGATTTTGCAGTATCCTTCCCCCAGGAGTGGGGTGGGAATGGGGATTTTGCAGTATCCTTCCCCTGGAGTGGGGTGGGAATGGGGATTTTACAGTATCCTTCCCCTGGAGTGGGGAGGGAATGGGGATTTTGCAGTATCCTTCCCCTGCCACGCCCACCAAGCCACGCCCACAGAACCAGTAATAAAAAAATTTGGATTTCACCACTGTTTCCAGCCATAACCACTTCAAGACTTGTGGGCTTCATCTCCCAGAATTCCCCAGCCAGCCATGAAGTTGGGCTAAGCAGAAATTCAACAAATTGGAGAGCTACTTTCGAAAACCGGTGGACTTCAATTCCCAGAATTCCCCAGTCAGCCTTACATGGCTGGCTGGGGAATTCTGGGAGATGAAGTCCACAAGTCTTAAAGTGACCGAGGTTGGACCCCCCCATGCTCGAAGGCCCTTAGAGAGGTCTTCTGGACCCCCATGATAAAAAACAGCAGTGGCTCAGCAACCCCTTGGAAACTGCAACTTTCACTGTCGTCTTTCCGCAGCAAACCTTAAGGAGAATGTGTTACCTTACCATTAAAGAGATGGCCAACATCTCAGAAGACGTGATCATCGTCACCAGCAGGTATCTGATTCAGCTATTTTGATTCTGGGGCTGGAAGCATCGGCATTTCAGCTGGAATGGGAATGGGAATGGAAGAGAAGAGAATAGAGAATGGAATATAGAATATATAATATTAGGATAGGATAGGATAGGATAGGATAGGATAGGATATAGAATATTAAAGTATTAGAGTATTAGAATATTAAAATATTAGAATAGGATAGAATATAGAATAAGGATAGGATAGAATATAGGATATAGAATATAGAATATTAGGATAGAATAGGATAGTAGAATATTAGAATATTAAAATATTGGAATAGAATATAGAATATTAGGATAGGATAGCATAGGATAGGATAGGGTAGGATAGGATAGGATAGGATAGGATAGGAGATAGAATAGACAATATTAGAATAGAGTAGAATAGAATAGACTAGAACAGAACAGAACAGAACAGAACAATAATAGAGATAGGATGGGGGATAGGGGAGAATAAAATAGAGAAGAGAAGAGAAGAGAGAAGAGAAGAGAAGAGAAGAGAAGAGAAGAGAAGAGAAGAGAAGAGAAGAGAATAAACAGAGTTGGAAGGGACCCTGGAGGTCTTCTAGTCCAACCCCCTGCCCAGGCAGGAAACCCTACACCACTTCAGACCAATGGTTATCCAACCTCTTCTTAAAAACTTCCAGTGTTGGAGCATTCGCAACTTGGAAGTTTGTCTACGTGCATCTGAGTAGTGCAAAATGGGTGTGGAGCCTTCTTGGAACTGCTGGAAGGATTGTGTTGTGGAGCTGTGCTTTCCGCTGGATGTTTTCTGCCCTGTAGATTCCAGGAAGGCTCCACACCCATTTGCACCACTCAGGTGACCCTGAGGACACAGAGAAACCTCCAAGTGGCCTCAACGACCCTCTAAAAGGATGTAAATATCCAGCTCTCTGCAAGGAATATCAATCCTTCCGTTCCCCACCATCCAGTCAGATCTGAGGAAGCTTCTCGGATGAGAAGCAAAATGTCTTCAGAGAAAAACCAGAAAGTCCAGTTGCCTCTTGAAAAAAAAAAAAGCACCTTGACCTGGGTGACTGAGAATCTCCATAGATTAATACGAGTTTTGTCGTTCTGTGTCCTAGCCTAACTAAAGATATGACGGGGAAAGAAGACGTTTACCGAGGCCCGGCAATTCGAGCCCTGTGTCGGATCACGGATGTGAGTACAGGATTTTTCCAATTGTGAAAGAGGATGATGAAAATGAGGGGATGTTTTGCTTCACGGATGAGATTTTGAACCCCGGCTGAATTCTGGGAGGGTATTCTGAGATCTTACCCCCAACTTCAGTGTCTTTTGACTTCACATGACCAGCTGGGAAATTCCGGGAGCTGAAGTCTGGTTATTTTTAAAATGGCTGAGGTTGGGAAATGCTGGTTTATAGCAGGGATCTCCAAACTTGTCAACTTGTGGACTTCAACTCCCAGAATTCCCCAGCCAGCCAATATGGCTGGCTGGGGGAATTCTGGGAGTTGAAGTCCACCCATCTTAAAATGGCCAACGGTGGGAAACACTGAATTGCACGCTCAGGAGTTCTGGGAATAGAATAAAATAGAATTGATTTTTTTATTGGCCAAGTGTGATTGGACACACAAGGAATTTGTCTTGGTGCATAGGCTCTCGGTGTACATAAAAGAAAAGATACGTTCATCAAGAATCATAAGGTGCAACACTTAATGATAGTCATAGGGTACAAATAAGCAATCAGGAAACAATATCAATATAAATCGTGAGGATACAAGCAGCAAAATTACAGCCGTACAGTCATAAGTGGGAGGAGATGGGTGGTGGGAACGATGAGAAGATTAATAGTAATGCAGATTTAGTAAATAGTTTGACAGTGTTGAGGGAATTATTTGCTTAGCAGAGCGATGGCGTTGGGGAAAAAATTGTCTGTGTGTCTAGTTGTTCTGGTGTTCAGCCTCGTTTTTGAGGGCAGGCGTTGAAACAGTTGATGTCCAGGATGTGAGGGGTCTGTAGATATTTTCCCAGCCCTCTTTTTGACTCATGCAGTAGACAGGTCCTCCCTGGAAGGCAGGTTGGTAGCCATGGTTTTTTCTTCTGCAGTTCTAATTCTCCTCTGAAGTCTCTGTCTGTCTTGTTGGGTTGCAGAACCAGAATTGAAATCCACAAGTTGCCAAGTTTAGATTCCCCCCGGTTTAGAGGCTTGTTTCCGCAAAAGTGAAGGACTAGAAACTTATCTTTTAAATCAGACGGCGAATCACCTCGGCCAAAAAAAATTACTCCGTTTTGTTTTGTGAAGTACTAAACAGCCTCAAGTGAACGTAATTCCGTCTTCTTTCATTTCTGGCCAACGTGCGATTTGAAAGTCTTGTCTCACCTCCATCCCTTCTCGCTTTCCCAGGGAACGATGCTCCAGGCCATCGAGCGATACATGAAGCAAGCCATCGTCGACAAAGTCCCCAGTGTGTCCAGTTCTGCCTTGGTATCATCCTTGGTAAGTAAAGAAGGCCAGAGCTCTCGCACCCGTGAGGTAAATTCGAGTTCTCGACAACCGAGAACAAGCAAAGTCGACGAGGGAAGCCGGATTTGCTTAACGAACACGTGATTCATTTAACAACTGGGCCCTATCTAACAAAACGAAATTTAGTCTACAGGAGTGGCCAAAATTGTGGAAGCCTTTTGGGAAAAGTGTATTTTCTAAAACTAGCTAATAGCACCACTTTGGGGTTTTTTTTTGGAGTAGTACCATAAAATTATACATCAACGGAAAGATAATTGAATCAAGAATGTAATGCAATCACTTTTATGAAGGATTTGCTATTAGAATAGCAGTTACAGTATAAAGAAGAAAGGTGAAACACGTAGAAAAAAATGAGATATACAAAAATTATCACCATAGAAAGAATGAGATATACAAAAGTGATCTCCATGTCAGTTAATCCTTAGTTGGGTAACCTTTAGCATGAATGACGGCCTTACAACGTCTTTCCATGGAGTGAACCAAGTCTTTGAGTTCTGCAGCTGTTCTAATGTGAAACCAAGATTGAATGATGGCTTCTATTAACTGGGTTTTATTGCTGGCTCGCTTCTGACTAACAAGTTTCGTTAGTCGGCTCCATAGATTTTCCATTGGATGAGGGTCTGGGCTATTCCCAGGCCATTCCAGCAGTGGAATAGGATTATCTTGAAACTCCCAAAAAAAAAAGTGGTGTTATTAGCCATCAAACCTCAAAAATACGCTTTTCCCAAAAAGGTTTCCACAATTTTGGCCACTACTGTAGAGAAAAGGAAGGTTTTTAGATTTAGGCAAGAAAAACCAAATGCACAGGTGCAGCATAGATCAGGGGTTCCCAACTGGGGGTGCAAGACAATATTCTAGGGGGTGCGAAAATTTGGGTTTAGACGTTTTAAAATTATAGGGTATATGTCAGTGGTGAAATCCAAATTTTTTTACTACCGGTTATGTGGGCGTGGCTTGGTGTGCATGGTGTGGCTTGGTGGGCGGGGCAGGGGAAGGATACTGCAAAATCTCCATTCCCATCCCACTCCAGGGGAAGGATACTGCAAAATCTCCATTCCCATCCCACTCCAGGGGAAGGATACTGCAAAATCCCCATTCCCTCCCCACTCCTTGGGGAAGGATATTGCAAAATCCCCATTCTCTCCCCACTCTGGGGCCAGCCAGAGGTGGTATTTGCCAGTTCTCCGAACTACTCAAAATTTCCGCTACCGGTTCTCCAGAACCTGTCAGAACCTGCTGGATTTCACTCCTGGTATATGTATAATTATATGCATTTAATTATTTTTTTAAGGGGTGCGAGACTATATCAGAAGCGTTCTAGGGGACGTGGGGTATAGAAAAGGTTGGGACCCCCAGGCATAGTTGGTACCTGGCTCAATTGTAGTAATTGTGAGAACAAACACTTAAATATGAGCCAGTCGTGTGCGGTGGCAGCCCAAAAAGACAACGCAATCCTAGGCTGTATTAATAGAGGGATAGAATCAAGATCACATGAAGGGTTAATACCACAATATGATGCTTTGGTAAGCCCACACTTGGAATTAAACCAAAGGTAAAGGTTCCCCTTGCACATATGTGCTAGTCGTTCCTGACTCTAGGGGACGGTGCTCATCTCCGTTTCAAAGCCGAAGAGCCAGCGCTGTCCGAAGACGTCTCCGTGGTCATGTGGCCGGCATGACTCAACGCCAAAGGCGCACGGAACGCTGTTCCCTTCCCACCAAAGGTGGTCCCTATTTTTCTACTTGCATTTTTTTACCTGCTTTCGAATTGCTAAGTTGGCAGAAGCTGGAACAAGTCACGGGAGCTCACCCCGTTACGCGGAACTAGGGATTCGAACCGCTGAACTGCCGACCTTTCGATCGACAAGCTCAGCCACTGAGCTACCGCGTCCCTTTGGAATTAAACTAGACCTACCCAATTCCAGCAACCATTTATATATATATATATTAGCTTCCAGGCCCCTAATCATCTTGGTTGCTCTTTTCTTCACTCTTTTCAGAGTCTCAACATCATTATTTATTTTTTTTTAACATCGTGGCGACCAAAACTTGTTGCAGGATTCCAAGCGTGGCCTTACCAAGACCTTATAAAATGTATAAACGCTTCCACGTGTTAATCTTGTATGTCAGATACAATGTCCTCCTGGTTTGGAGATGCAACCCTTCCGGAGGAATCCCTCCTGTCCTTCAACTTCCAGACTCTTAAAAACCCCGCCCCCCCCAAAACACATCACTTGATTGACAGGGTATTAACCCAGATGAGTTTTGGCGAGAGCCGCAGCTGAGATTCTTGATCCTTGGCCCTCTTTCCCAGCATATGATGAAGATCAACTACGATGTGGTGAAGAGGTGGATCAACGAAGCCCAAGAAGCTGCTTCCAGCGACAACGTCATGGTTCAGGTAGGGATTCCCCACAGCAGGGGAGGGAATCTGGGAAGCTTTCGGGATCCACCCTGAAAATTGGAATCCTTGTGGAGGCCACCCTGGTCAGTCTACCTTCCTTCACTTGACTGCCTTCTCTGCAGATAGCGATAGCATGTAGACCTATATACACAGTCCTTCACGGCCCTCTCTAAGCGGTTTACAGAGTCGGCCTCTTGCCCCCAACAATTTGGGTCCGCATTTTACCCACCTCGGAAAAGATGGAAAGTACTGAGTCAACCTTGAGCCGGTCAGGATCGAACTCCTGGCAGTGGGCAGAGCTAGTCTGCAACACTGCATTCTAAGCACTGTGCCACTAGGGCCTTTCCTTCCTTCCTTCCTTCCTTCCTTCCTTTCTTGGGCTACTCAGAATCGAACTCCTGGCAGTGGGCAGAACTAGTCTGCAACACTGCATTCTAAGCACTGTGCCACTAGGGCCTTTCCTTCCTTCCTTCCTTCCTTCCTTCCTTCCTTCCTTCCTTCCTTCCTTCTTTCTTTCCTTCCTTCCTTCCTTCCTTCCTTCCTTCCTTCCTTCCTTGGGCTACTCAGAATCGAACTGCTGGCAGTGGGCAGAGCTAGTCTGCAACACTGCATTCTAAGCACTGTGCCACTAGGGCCTTTCCTTCCTTCCTTCCTTCCTTCCTTCCTTCCTTCCTTCCTTCCTTCCTTCCTTGGGCTACTTAGAATCGAACTGCTGGCAGTGGGCAGAGCTAGTCTGCAACACTGCATTCTAAGCACTGTGCCACTAGGGCCCTTCCTTCCTTCCTTCCTTCCTTCCTTCCTTCCTTCCTTCCTTCCTTGGGCTACTCAAAATCGAATTGCTGGCAGTGGGCAGAGCTAGTCTGCAACACTGCATTCTAAGCACTGTGCCACTAGGACCTCTCCTTCCTTCCATCCTACCTTCCTTCCTTCCTTCCTTCCTTCCTTCCTTCCTTCCTTGAGCCACTCAGAATCGAACTGCTGGCACTCAGCAGAATTCGCCTGCAATACTCCATTCTAACTACTGCGCCACCACAGTTTAGATAAATGGATGGATGGATGATAGGTAAATATATGGATGATGATAGACAGATGAATAGATAGATAAATAGATGGATGTTGAGAGAGAGAGTAGGGAGGGGAGAGAGAGAGAGAGAGAGAGAGAAGATAGGTAGGTGATGGACAGATATAGTTAGCAATAGCCCTTAGACTTATATACCGCTTCACAGTGCTTTTACAGCCCTCTCTAAGCGGTTTACAGAGTCAGCCTTTTACCCCCAACCATCTGGGTCCTCATTTTACCCACCTCGGAAGGATGGAAGGCCGAGTCTGTCAGGGTGCTAATTAATCCCATTCCGTTTTGGGTAATCGCACCTTGATTTAGAGACATGGATCGTGGCATTTTCCTTGTGTATACGTTAAGAAAATAAACCCCGAAGATATTTTTTCTAAGAAAAACTCATTTATTCGTTATAAAGAAAATAAAACATCTCACTATCTAAAATAATTACATTTTGGCAACGTTCCTGCCGGCTACCTCTCTGCGGCCGGAACTCTTGGCAGAAGAACAAAGAAAGATAGAAGAAAAAATGAGGAATGCGGACATGCGTAGTTAGCTTACTGATAAGAAAGCTTGGCAAGCTACGGAAAGTCTGAAAGTCCAAAAATATGAGCTCATCTGGTAAATGCAAAAAACGCAGTGACAGAGTCAACCTTGAGCCGGTCAGGATCGAACTCTTGGCAGTGGGTGGAGTTAGCCTGCAATACTCCATTCTAACCACCACGCCATCAGAGCTCTTTCTTGTTGGTTTACATCTGCCATCATTCTCAGAGAGCGCAACACTGGCTAAAAATCGTGCGGGCTGTCATCACGAAGTCAGTAGTAGAGGAGCTGTGTTCACACAGTCTAGGTCAGGGGTGTCAGGGATCTGGCCCGCGAGGTGGTTAGAACCGGCTCGCGAAGCCGCCCTGGAAACAGCAAAGGACCATCCCACGGCACCTCGACCGGACGCTGATCTGCAACATGGTGACAGCCATCCGGACCGGACCACTTCTCTGGTGGGAAAGGGTTTGGCGCTCGTCCTGGTCTTGCCTTTGTCTGCTGGAGACAGTGGATCCTCCCAGCTCCACCCAGGCTACCACAGCAGTGGTGGGCTGCTGCCGGTTCAAACCGGTTCGGGCAAATCGATAGCTCCGACCATCGTCTGGGCCCGCCCACTTGCCCCGGCGCTATCCCGTCCTATATAATCGCCCTGTGTTTGCTGCCAAGCGCATGCGCTCACATTTCCGGTTGTCGGCAAACCGGTTGTTACAGTATGTGACACCCAGCTCTGCACCACCGGTCACGAATGACGTTGAGCTGGCCACCCCCACACCCCCGAGGTCAACCACAACCCTGATGCAACGCTCAATGAAATCGAGTTTGACACCCCTGTTCTAGGTCAATCCCCCTCCCCCTTGGAGGCATGCATGAAAAGAAGTTGCTACCTGTTAAGAAATATGCGCAGAGTAACCCTTGAGTAGCAAGGTTGTGCACATGAGAAACGGCTGAGGGTGATTGTGAATAAGCACTGTCAATACACAGACACACTGAGTTGTGATATTCTTTTACTTTTAGGAAAAAGCAAAGCAAAGTCCAATAAACAATCCAGGTCATACACAGATAAAGAGAGTTAAATTGTCAATCCAGGGATATTCCAAGAACAAAGTCTTCTTACCAGTTGTTGTAGTCATATGCAATAAAACAGTTCTTTTTGGAGTTGCAAACAGGAACAAGTACAGCAGTAAAACAATCAGTAAAACAGTAGAAAATAAGTAGCAATGATCAAGCAGAGAGAACAGGCAGAGAGGAGCAGAGGTAGCAATAATAATGTAATAAGAAAAAATAAACCATGATTCAAGCTTCCTCTTAAGTACGTTGGCTACAGAGCTAGCCAATCAGAATACAGTATGATGCAATACAGCATTACAGCCTTAAAGCGATACATTACATTTTGACTGCAAACATGCATTGATGGTTTATATATGTAGCCAACCCAACCAGTTAGGCAATAGCCATTCCCTAACACTACCTGTGTTGAGGTCTACCGTCGACCTTTCCCTGGCTTTGAGCTGACTCCGGTCACCTTAGCACTGGGGGAAAAATAAATCCTTTTTTTTTTCCCCCGCATCCGCAGTACCATGCTCTCGGTTTGCTCTACCATCTGAGAAAAAACGACCGCCTCGCCGTTTCCAAGATGCTGAACAAATTCACCAGATCCGGATTGAAGTCCCAGTTTGCCTACTGCATGCTGATCCGGATTGCCAGCCGGTTGCTGAAGGAGTCTGAGGAGGGGTAAAGAGATCGGGGTGTGGGGGGGTCGGCAGGGGGTCCAGAACAGAATATAGAATGAGGTTAGGTCCGTGATGGTGAACCTAAGGCCTGCGTGCCACCTGTGCCCTCTCTGCGGGCACGCCAGCCGTTGCCCCAGCACAGCTCCACGGCTCCACGCCTCCTGCTGGCCCTCTGATTTTGGGGTCTCTGTCGCACATGCGCAGGGGGCGGTGTGCATGTGGGGGACATGCACGGAGGTCGGGGCATATGTGCGGGGGCACTCATTGCATTTTGGGGGTTCGCGCACTTGCACGCCAGAGGTGCTATTCAGCAGGTTCTGACCAGTTCTGGAGAACTGGTAGCGGAACTCGGAGAATCGGTAAATGCCACCTCTGGCTGGCCTCACCCCCATCTATTCTCTGCCTCCCGAGTCCCAGCTGATCGGGAGGAAATGGGGATTTTGCAGTAACCTTCCCTTAGAGGTGGGGGGGGCGGAATGGAGTTTTTACAGTATCCTTCCCCTGCCACGCCCACCAAGCCACACCCACAGAATCGGTAGTAAAAAAAATTGAATCCCATCACTGGTGCACGTGCCCTCCTATGCCCCATTTTGACCCTGGAATGCCTCCTGCACCAACCTGGAATGGGCGGGGGGGGGCATAGGGGACGCATGCACATGCGTGGGTGGGTGCATACATGTGGGGTGGGGCGCATGCACGGCATGTGCTCGCATTTTGGGGGTGCACTTTTGGGCACTCGGCATCAAAAAGGTTAGCCTTCACTGGCTAGGATAGTGCCTTTATAAGCAGAAGTGGTATTCAGCCGGTTCGGACCGATTTGCGTGAACCGGTAGTGGAAATCGAGGGTGCCCCCCCCACCGCCCTGGCTCTATGTCAGTGATGGCTAACCTTTTTGCCGTCACGTGCCAAAAGTGGGGAGAACACGGGGGGAGGGGGTCATGCACATGCGTGCCCACACCCATAATTCAATGAGCCCCACCCATGCGCGTGGTACCCCCCCCGTGCTCCCCCCACTTTTGGCACAATGGACCTGGTAGGCCCGTTTTTCACCCTCCACAAGCTCCAGAGGCATTCTAGGAACCTGGGGAGGGCAAAAACTGTCTTCCCCACCCACCGGAGGCCCTCTGGAGGCTGGAAACGGCTCGTTTCCTGACTTCCGTTGGGACCGGAAAACCTGAAAATCAGCTGACTGGCATACACTTTCACACTGGAGCTGAGCTAGGACAACGCTCGTGTGCCCACAGATATGGTTCTGCGTGCCACAGGTTTGCCATCATGGCTCTGTGCTGTCCTATTTAGGCACGTTTTTGAGGCCAGGTGCATTGGTGGAAGCGGACGCAGGAGCAAAGCACATGCACGGAAGGCTGGGTGCATGCACAGAAGGCGTACGCGCGCGTGGCGAACCAGTGGTAACCAAATGTGAAACCCACCGCTGGTTATAACCCTCTTCCTGCCTACCAGACATTCCAAGCTCCGCTGTCTCTTTGCCCTCTGGGAAGCTGCCCCTCCCTCCTGGGAATCCAGACTACAATCCACGACACCCCTGTCCAATCCGCTGGTACGTTAATGCTGACGTCACACGACCTGTAAACGCAGCCGTGTCTTTTCTCGGCAGGCACGACAACCCCCTCTTCGATTTCATCGAAAGCTGCCTGCGCAACAAACACGAGATGGTGATTTACGAAGCCGCCTCGGCCATCATCCACCTCCCCAATTGCACGGCTCGGGAACTGGCCCCAGCAGTCTCAGGTGAGTGCAACATGGGAATCCGTCCCTTCGTTTCAGACCCTGGAGTCCTTGGTGGACTCCAGGGATAGCTCGTTTATTTATTTTCATCTATTAAACAGATCGATGTAGCTGCCAAGTCAGTTTTTTTTAAAAAAAAATAATCCACCCTACACAGCTAGTCCTCGACTTAACGACCACAATTGGCCCCACAACTTATGTTGCTAAATGAGACGTTTGTTTAGGTGACTTTACGGCTTTGCTTGCCGCGTTCGTTTAAGCGAATCATGGCAATTCTTTAAAAATGAGTCACACGGTTGTTAAGTGAATCTGGCTTCCCGCTTGACTTCGCTCGTCAGAAGGTCAGCAAAAGCGGATCACGTGACCCCCAGGACGCTGCAACCGTCATAAATACGAATCAGCTGTCAAGCGTCTGTATATCACGCGGCCGCGGGGATACTGCGACGGTCGGAAGTGTGAAAAATTTCCCTTTTTTCCAGTGCCGTTATAACTTGGAATGGTCATTAAGCGAGCTGTTGTATGTCGAGGGACTACTTTTAATAAAAGCCCATTTTTTAAAAAAATCCTACCCCACCCCACTTTGGCAGCAACCATACATCAGGTAGACGTAATCGAGAAAAGACGGTCGTACAAAGAACTCGGGCACAAACATGGACGGTTTTGAAGGTGGCAACCATAACCTTGACTTAAACCTGGAAGTAGATCGGCAGCAGTGGTGGGATTCAGCTGGTCCTATATCACTGTGTTTTTGATGACGCAAGCATGTGCGGATGGCACGCGCAAGCTAATTGCCGTGCTGTTCGACGTCGCGCATTTCCGGTGCTCGCCGAATGGGTTGTTACAGTATGTGACGCTCACTTCTAATCGGCAGCCAGTGCAGCCTCCTGCAAGAAAGGCGACGCTTATACAAGCCTTGGTTTGCATGAAACTGTTCACGCTGCCGCGTGTTGTGACCTAGGCTTCCTGAGTCATTAAAACACACGAGTAGTCCCCAAAACCTCTTTTATTGCAACAGCTGTGAATTACGTTCATTCACAGCTGAGTCCCAATTAGTTGCAAAACAAGTCCTTCGGGAGAAGTCCTTCGGGATAATCACCAACCTTTATCTCCCTTGACACGCTGTCAAAAGACCTACTTGGCAAAGCCCCACAGAGTCCAGAATCAAACAGAGATGCCGACTGGGAACAGAATTAACAACGTTGCTTTCCTGCAAAGGGCCCACGTGCCTTTGCTCCTCTTTTAAGCCTTATGGAAGGAGCCAGTCATCTCCAGGCCTTACTCCTGAGTCGTCCCTTTTATTTGAACTGTTCTTGCCTTCTGGCAGTTCTGTGCATGCGCGCACTAGGAACAGGGTCCTCTTGTTCCTCTGCCTCTCTGATATCTGCCTCTGGAGGCTCCGGAGTCCACGCATCACTCCTAGATTGCCCTGGCCCCATCTCTGCCTCCGACGCAGAGCCCTCGTCCGGGTCTTCCCCAGACTCCAGGACTGGCCCATGTTCCTCCTCACTGTTCGACTCCACTGCCAGCTCCACAGGCTGCTGGCCGACCACAACACCGCGTTCTGAAGTCACTAAACCGCCGAATAGTCTCCAAGAGCAGCCCCACGTGGAAGGAATGACAGTAGTCCAATTAAAGTCAAAAATCTTCCCGTTCTGGGTTCTGCATCTGCTTTGAAACCCTCGAAAGATTGTGTTTGACATGCCCTGATTTAGACACAGATGTAGAAGGGGTGTTATCTGGGTCACAACTAGGCAAATGGATGAGCTGTCCGTCAAGCTTGTGATCCCCTCCCTTCCTCGCCTTGTGTGACAAAATTGTGTGACGAAATTCAACCTGGTCCATTTTTGCTTCTCCTTTCAGTGCTTCAGCTCTTCTGCAGTTCGCCGAAGCCCGTTCTGAGATACGCAGCAGTCCGGACCCTTAATAAGGTGAGCGCTTCAGAGGGGGCCGTCTGTCACAGTTGATCCTCGACTTACAACCGCAACGGAGCCCAAGACTTATGTTGCTAAGCGAAACAACATTTGTTAAAAGTGAGTTTGTCCTATTTTACGACTCTCCTTGCCGCCTGTGTTCAGCGAATCGCCGCCGTTGTTCAAGGAGCAACATGGTTGTTAAGTGAATCTGGCTTTCCCCTTCCCATGGATTTGTCAAAAGTCGCCAAAGGAGATGACATGACCCCGGGACACTGCCACCATCGTAAACATGAATCCATAATCGAGCATCTGAATGTAAATCACGTGGGGATGCTGCAACGGTCATAAGTGTGAGAAATGGTCATGAGTTGCTCTTTTCAGGGCCGTTGTAACTTCGAACGGTCACTAAGTGAAGTGTTGTAAGTTGAGGACTACCTGTGTTTATTTATCAATTAAATTTAGATGGTATTCGTGCCACTGTTGGGTGATGGGGCAACTTACAACATCTAAAAAGGAAGGACAAAACATTACAATATTAAACACACATAGTCCTCCTCTTA
The DNA here is from genome assembly GCF_029215685.1 of Pituophis catenifer annectens. Taxonomy (NCBI): domain Eukaryota; kingdom Metazoa; phylum Chordata; class Lepidosauria; order Squamata; family Colubridae; genus Pituophis; species Pituophis catenifer. The sequence goes on from NW_027256887.1 coordinate 87,766,752, forward strand.
TGACGGTTCGTTTACTGAGCAAAGTTACAAGGGCACTGGAAAAAGTGACTTACGACCGTTTTTCACACTTACAACCGTTGCAGCATCCCCACAGTCATGTGATCAAAATTCGTAGGCTAGGCAACTGGCATGTACTTAAAACGGTTGCAGTGTCCCGAGGTCACGTGATCCCGTTTTACGACTTTCTGACAAGCAAAGTCCATGGGGAAGCCAGATTCACTTAACAACCTGGTTACTAACTTAACAACTGCAGTGATTCACTTAACAACGGGGCAAGAAAAGTCATAAAATAGAGCGATACTCATTTAACAACTGTCCCACTTAGCGGAAATGTTTTATTTTCTATTTTATTTTATTTTGTTACTTACTTCATTTTCCTTTACTTTTATTTTATCTTATTACTTTAGTTTATTATTTATTTTATTGCATTTTATTTTATTTTATTATTTTATTTTACTTTATTTTATATTTTGTTTTATTTTATTACTTTACTTTTATTTTATCTTATTACCTTAGTTTATTATTTATTACATTTTATTTTATTTTATTATTTTACTTTATTTTATATTTTATTTTGTTTTGTTACTTTACTTACTTTATTTTACTTTACTTTTATTTTATTACTTTATTATTTATTTTATTGCATTTTATTTTATATTATTTTACTTTATTTTATATTTTGTTTTATTTGATTACTTTACTTTTATCTTATTACTTTAGTTTATTATTTATTTTATTGCATTTTATTTTATTTTACGTTATTTATATTTTGTTTTATTTGATTACTTACTTTATTTTACTTTACTTTTATTTTATCTTATTACTTTAGTTTATTATTTATTTTATTGCATTTTGTTTTATTTTATTTTACTTTATATTTTGTTCTATTTTATTACTTTATATTGCAGTTTCTTTTATCCTATTGCTTTAGCTTAGTTTATTATTTATTTTATTGCATTTTATTTTATCTTATTGCTTTAACTTAGTTTATTATTTATTTTATTGCATTTTATTTTATTGTTCTATTGTATTTTATATTTTATACTAGTCATTGCAGGCCGCAGGGTCCCTATTGGCGGCCTTCTTCCTGTAAGCTTTTCTGGGGTGTACTTTCAGGTGGCAATGAAGCATCCGTCCGCGGTGACGGCCTGCAATTTGGATCTGGAGAACCTGATCACCGATTCCAACCGCAGCATCGCCACGCTGGCCATCACCACCCTGCTGAAGACGGGCAGCGAGAGCAGCGTGGACCGACTCATGAAACAGATTTCCTCCTTCGTCTCCGAGATATCGGATGAGTTTAAGGTCAGCCTTCTAAAATCTGGTTCTTGGCTTTCTCTTCGGCCCGCCAGAATTGTTAGGGGTGGATGGGATTCCGGCTTTTCTCTGCCAAAATTGGCACGGAGGAGAGTCCGCAGGATTTAGAAAAAGCGTCACTAAGTTATGCTACCTGCAAAAATTTGTGCCATCACTGTGGGGCAGCAGAGAGTTTCTTTCCGTATCTCTTTTGTGCCATCTAGTGGCCATCTGTGGTTCTGCAGCCCAGTTCAGATAACCCTTGAATCAAAAGTCTATGGAGATTCTCAATCCTCCAGGTCATGCTTGTCCGAAAGGTGCTTTTTCCAAAAGGCAACTGGACTTTCTTGGGTTTATTTTCCTTGAAGACGTTGTACTTCTCATCCAAGAAGCTTCTTCAGTTCTAGAGAACCAAGAAAGTCCAGTTGTCTTTTGGAAAAGGCACTAACCGAATAACAGAATTGGAAAGGACCTTGGGAGGACTTGAAATCCTAACTCTCAGTCCGTGGCACAGGCTGCAGCCTGTGGCGGGCGAGCACCTGAGTGTGCAAAGCTCCATTCGCACAAGCGGCCGGCGCACATGCAAAACCATCCCTGTATTAAAGTGGGCAAAACTTTGGCCACTTTAAGATGCGGGACTTCAATTCCCAGAATTCTGGCTGGGGAATTCTGGGAGCTGAAGTCCAGTATAGCTGGCTGAGGAATTCTGGGAGTTGAAGTCCAGTATAGCTGGCTGAGGAATTCTGGGAGTTGAAGTCCGGCACAGCTGGCTGGGAAATTTTGGGAGTTGAAGTCCGGCACAGCTGGCTAGGAAATTTTGGGAGTTGAAGTCCAGCATAGCTGGCTGGGAAATTCTGGGAGTTGAAGTCCAGTATAGCTGGCTGAGGAATTCTGGGAGTTGAAGTCCAGTATAGCTGGCTGAGGAATTCTGGGAGTTGAAGTCCAGTATAGCTGGCTGAGGAATTCTGGGAGCTGAAGTCCGGCACAGCTGGCTGGGAAATTTTGGGAGTTGAAGTCCGGCACAGCTGGCTGGGAAATTCTGGGAGTTGAAGTCCAGTATAGCTGGCTGGGGAATTCTGGGAGTTGAAGTCCAGCATAGCCAGCCAGGGAATTCTGGGAGCTGAAGTCCAGCATAGCCAGCCAGGGAATTCTGGGAGTTGAAGTCCAGTATAGCTGGCTGGAGAATGCTGGGAGCTGAAGTCCAGCATAGCCAGCCAGGGAATTCTGGGAGCTGAAGTCCAGCATAGCCAGCCAGGGAATTCTGGGAGTTGAAGTCCAGTATAGCTGGCTGGAGAATGCTGGGAGCTGAAGTCCAGCATAGCCAGCCAGGGAATTCTGGGAGCTGAAGTCCAGCATAGCCAGCCAGGGAATTCTGGGAGCTGAAGTCCAGCATAGCCAGCCAGGGAATTCTGGGAGCTGAAGTCCAGCATAGCCAGCCAGGGAATTCTGGGAGTTGAAGTCCAGCATAGCCAGCCAGGGAATTCTGGGAGTTGAAGTCCAGTATAGCCAGCCAGGGAATTCTGGGAGCTGAAGTCCAGCATAGCCGCCTGGGGAAGTCCAGCATCTTTAAAGTGGCCAAGCTTGAAAAACGCCACCTTAGAGAAAAGGACTATTGGCTGCTGTCCACATCTCTCCATCATACAAGGCCCACTTCTGCTGCTGATGCCCTCATGATGCCCTACAGGAGGATGGGTTTTTTCCCCCCCAAGAAGCTCTTTAATCGGCCCGATACAGAGAACCGACCGGTCCTCACTTAACGTCGTATTATTGTTGCCTTGCAGGTGGTAGTCGTCCAAGCCATCAGTGCTCTGTGCCAGAAGTACCCACGGAAACACAGCGTCATGATGACGTTCCTGTCCAACATGCTTCGGGATGACGTAGGTCGCTCCGTCTGCATTGGGGGGGCTCCTGCAGCGCCCCCTGTTGGGGGGAACTTACCCAGGCCGCTACTTGCAACGTGTCTTGAGAACTATAAACTTGACGCGCCTAGCGACCCAAGAGCAAGAAAGTCTTGAGAAGTAGCCCTCGACGTACGACCGTAACGGAGGCTACATCGGGACGTTCGTAAAACAGGTCGCCTACATGACCAACCCAATTTTTTTTTTTTTTTGGCAGCGGTCATTAAAGCGGAGTTGAAGTCCACAAGTCTTAAAGCTGCCAAGTTTGAAGACTTCTGGTCTTAACATTGGCCTTCAAACTCACGCCCCCCCCCCCGACTGCCTCGCTTTAGCGACGGGGATTTTTGGGGCTCGGTTGCGGTCGTAAGCCGAGGACTGGCCGCAGTCCCACTGCTGCACACGCGTGTTTCGTGTCTCCCCGCAGGGCGGCTTCGAGTACAAGCGAGCCATCGTGGACTGTATCATCGGCATCATCGAAGAGAACCCCGAGAGCAAAGAGACGGGCCTGGCTCACCTCTGCGAGTTCATCGAAGACTGCGAGCACACGGTGCTGGCCACCAAGATCCTCCACCTGCTGGGCAAGGAGGGGCCCAGGACCCCCACCCCTTCCAAGTACATCCGCTTCATCTTCAACCGAGTGGTGCTGGAGAACGAAGCCGTTCGGGCTGGTGAGTTTGGAGCGAGGGGGATGGCGAGCTTTGAGACCAAGAAGGAGAAGACCGGTCGTCTGCCGGACAGAATCTCTAGATCGGCGTTGGTCAACCTTGGCCATTTTCAAATATGGAGATTCTCAGCCATGCAGGTGGTCCCAAAGGTGTGCTTTTTGTTCAGGAGGCACCTGGACATTTCTTGTTTTTTTTTCTTTTGAAGACGTTTCACTTCTCCTCCAAGAAGCTTCTTCAGCTATGACTGGGGAACGGAAGGATTTATACTCCTCGAAGACAGCTGGACATTTGCATCCTTTGAGAGGGTTGTTTGGAGGTTGGAGAGAGGACACTCCAGGCGGCCTCAACGACTCCCTAAAAAGGATGCAAATGACCAGCTGTCTGCAAGGAATATAAATCCTTCCGAAGAAAAAAAACCAAGGAAGTCCAATTACCTCTTGAAAAAAAATCACCTTTCGGTTTCAAATACGTGGACTTCAATTTTTTATTTTTTTTTTAATTTGATTTATATGCCGCCCTTCTCCGGAGACTCAAGGCGGCTTACAGTGCGTTAAGCAATAGCCTTCATCCTTTTGTATATTTATACAAAGTCAGCTTATTGCCCCCACAATCTGGGTCCTCATTTCACCTACCTTAGAAAGGATGGAAGGCTGAGTCGACCTTGAGCCTGGTGAGATTTGAACTTACAGTAATTGCAGACAGCTGGTGTTAATCACAATGCTATCAGTCTGCTGAGCCACCAGAATACCCCACAGATTTTTATTTATTTAGCTGGGCAGCTTAGAGCAGGGGTCCCCAACACCCCCACGGGCCGTGGCCTATTGGGAACCGAGCCGCACAACAATCAGGCCAATGCATGCACACAGCTCCACTCGCGTGAACAGTATCCCAAAGGCTTCTCTTCTGTCTTGCGTGAGCTGCCTGCTCTTGATACTCCAAAAATGGGAGCAGAGGTTGAGCGGGACAAGCACGCCCTGCTAGTTGTGGTCCGCCGGCAGCCTGCAGAGCTGGCAGCGGAGTCGGACAGTGAGGAGGCTGGGGAAGGACCATGGGCCAGTCCTGGAGTCTGGGGAAGGCTCAGACGAGGGCTCTGCGTCGGAGGCAGAGATGGGGCCGGGGCCATCTGGGAGTGATGCGCGGACTCTGGAGCCTCCAGAGTCTGACGTCAGCGAGGCAGAGGAATAGGGTTCCCAGTGCACGCATGCGCAGAGCTGCCAGAAGACAAGAACAGTTAAGACAAAAGGGGCGACTCAGGAGTAAGGCCTGGAGATGATTGGCCCTTCCCATAAGACATAAAGGAGGAGCAAAGGCACGTGAGCCTTTGCAGGAAGCAACTTTGTTCTTTCTAGTCAGTTTGAATTCTGAAGCTCCATTTTGACTCTGTGCTCAGTGTGGCCTTGCAAAGCTAATTGCCAATTAGGTCTTTGGCAGCGTGTCAAGGGAGATAAAGGTAGGTGTTTACCAGCCTTATCCCGAAGGACTGTGGCAGACTTCTTTTTTTTTTTAATTGAAAAAGTTTTTCAAATACAGATTTTTCCCCCTTTTTTCTCCCCCCCTCCTCCCTAACCCCCTCTCGCCACCCCTCCCCCTGTGACTTCTTCAAAGTAAAATCCAAATTCATAACAGATTATATAATACTTTACCATTCCCTTACTCCATCCCCCAAATACTGACCCTTTCTTTCTAATAATATTATTATATCCCCCTTTTACTATACATTTCAAAATAACATTCTACTGTAACATTGTGTAATAACTTCTGATTTAACATAGTAATATTATTATAACTCCCAATTTGGCAATAATCTGCCCTTTTTCTCCTCCCCCATACATATATCTCTTAAATCAAACCTTTTATGTATATTAATATAACATCTCAAAACAACCTTCCACTTTAAAACTATATAATTCAAAGCAGCCTTCCACTATAAAACTATATAATAAATCCTAATTTAACATTTATTCAACTCATAGTCTGTCCATTTCCTCCACTCCCATAAATATATCTCTTAGACATCTCTTTTCTTAAACTAAACCATCAATAAACTAGCCTGTCTCCACCCACTTTCCTACAAAATAACAATTCTTAATATCTTTATTCTGCTGCCCATGACTGTGGCAGACTTCCGTCGGACTTTTTACAAACTATTTGTGACTCGTTACGGGCTGGGAATGAATTTAATTCACAGCCGTTGAAATAAAAAGAGGATTTTTGGGACTAATTGTGTCTTTTTTACTGTCTCAGGAAGCCTAGGTCAGAACACTGCTCAGCTTCGGTGACTCACCGAGAGGCTGCCTGTCACAGGACACCCGATGATCCCTTTTTGGATCGTCGGGCAGCCTCGGTGAAGTCCGAAGGAGCACGAGGCTGCGCCCCCGAAGGCTGCTCTTCTCTGCACCAAAAGCTTTTTGCAAAGGGACGAAAGACTTCAAAGGAAGCGACCTCCGCTGCTTCAGGCCTTCTGTCCCTTTGCAAAAGCTTTTGGCGCGGAGAAGCCTGAAGGAGTGTGAAACCGCACCCCAAAGACTTCTCTTCTCTTGCGTGAGTGGAGCAGCGCGCACGCACCAACCTACTGCTCGCACAGCCTGGTTCCCCTCCCCTCCTTCCCAGTCCGCCATGTTGCATAAGTTAGGGACTGCTGTCTTAGAGCAGGGGTCCCCAACCTGTGGGCTGTGGCCCACTACCAGGCCACGGCCTATTCGTAACCGGGCCCCACTGTGCTGCCCCACTCACTCTCACACACACACAGAATAAGAATAAGTATAATTTTATTTCTATACCGCCCTTCTCCCGAAGGACTCAGGGCGGTGTACAGCCTATTAAAAGCACAAGACAAACATCAATTAAAATAATTTAAAATTATTAAATAATTCGGCTCAATTTAAAACCCCAGAAATTTAAAACACCCAATTTAAAATTATTATGTTGATAGCCAGGCCTGGCGGAACAACAGGGTTTTGAGTGCACAGCGAAATGTCTAAACCACACAGAGCCACAAACCAAACACGTTCTTCCCAGCAACCCCTTTCTCTGCCCACTGCGATGAATAGCTTTCCGGGGCAGCCCACCGGGTGGGGCCTTCTTCTGAGCAATCTGGAAGATCTCCATTGCTCTTGTCTTTTCTCTGCCCTGAGTGCTCTCGGATCCACTGTGGAAGGCAGCTTCTCTTCCTCTTCACTGCCCGTCCGCCCCTGCAAACTGTCCCCAGCCGAAGCCTCCTGTAAATCTCTTTCGGACGGCTGATCAGAGTCATCAATTAACCGAGTTCCTGACATGCCAGGATTGAGCTCATCCTCCTTCGAGCCAGCCTCCGCGGAAGAATCCGGGGAGTCGTCCTAAGGGAGACATCACACCCACTTGCATGAGCGTTGTGGGTGCTCACAGCCCCGTTTGCATGAGTAACAGTTGCTCGCCTGCTCCTCTCACAAAACCATCCCCTCTTTTCCCCACTCCCACCTACCCACCCAGCCAGGCTGCCAACTGGATGAGTTGGCAGCCTGGCTTGGGAAACTGTGGCTTAGAGCATAAAAACATTGAAAAGAAAACATGAATATCGTCAGTTATAACAGACAAAGCAGATAAAAGGAAACCGCTAACTTTTTGCCTCCGACTTGCTTTTCCCTGCAGCGGCCGTCAGCGCTCTGGCCAAGTTTGGGGCTCAGAATGAGAATCTCCTGCCCAGCATTTTGGTGCTCCTGCAGAGGTGAGTTCCGCCCTACGCCCCTACACACACACACACACACACACACAAATCACATCAATGAATCAAAATTTCTTCCAAATGGATTCTCTCTTCTGACTCTCTAAGCGGTTTGCAGAGTCAGCCTCTTGCCCCCAACCATCTGGGTTCTCATTTGACCGACCTCGGAAGGATAGAAGGCTGAGTCAACCTTAAGCCGGTCAGGATCGAACTCCTGGCAGTCGGCAGAATTAGCCTGCAATACTACAGTTTCACCCATCTGCCACCACAGCCCTTCTTTCTTTCCTTCCTTCCTTCCTGCCTGCCTGTCTTCCTTCCTTCCTTTTCTCCTTCTGCCTCACCCTTTATCTGTCTTCCTTCCTTCCTTCCTTTTCTCCCTCACTCTACCTGCCTTCCTTCCTCCCCCCTTCCTCCCTTCCCTCCTTTTCTCTGCCTCTCACTCTCCCTTTGTCTGTCTTCCTTCCTTTTCTCCCTCTGCCTCTCCCTCTGCCTGCTTTCCTTCCTTCCTTCCTTCCCTCCCTCCCTCCCACCTGCCTGTCTTCCTTCCTTCCTTTTCTCCCTCTGCCTGCCTACCTTCCTTCCTCCCTCCTTCCCTCCTTTTCTCCCTCTGCCTGCCTTCCTCCCTCCCTCCCTCCTTCCCTCCTTTTCTCCCTCTGCCTCTCCTTTTATGTCTTCCTTCCTTCCTTTTCTCCCTCACTCTGCCTGCCTTCCTTCCTCCCTTCCTCCCTTCCCTCCTTTTCTCTGCCTCTCACTCTGTCTTCCTTCCTTCCTTCCTTCCTTCCTTCCTTCCTTCCTTCCTTCCTTCCTTCCTTCCTTCCTACTTAGACTCATATACCGCTTCGCAGCCCTCTCTAAACGGTTTACAGAGTCGGCATATTACCAACAACAATCGGGGTCCTCATTTTACCGACTTCGGTAGGATGGAAGTCAACCTTGAGCCGGTCAGGATCGAACTGCCAAACTGCTGGCAGCCGGCAGCATACTGAGTTATTTGTAAAAATAATAAAGGCAGGATAACCAAAAAACAAAAAAAATCTAAAGAGGTTCGAGGTATGTGTGTTTGTGGACTTTGTGGGGTTAAGCTGGCAGTTCATAAGTTGTATTTTAAGGCTGGTTGTTTTTGTCCACCAAGAAGCTTCTGATCAGTGTTGGTCTCACATTTCTTCTTTTGCCTCCTCCTCCTCCTCCTCCTCCTCCTCCTCCTCCTCCTCCTCCTCCTCCTCCTCCTCCTCCTCCTCGCAGGTGTGTGATGGACAGCGATGATGAAGTCCGGGACCGAGCCACTTTCTATCTGAACGTGCTGCAGCAGAGACAGCTGACTCTCAATGCGGCCTACATCTTTAATAGTAGGTGGCAGAATAACAGAGCCGGAAGGGACCTTGGAGATCTTCTAGTCCAACCCCCTGCTCAAGCAGGAAACCCTGTACCATTGCAGACAAATGGTGGTCCAATCTCTTCTAAAAAACCTCCAGTGATGGAGCAACCACAACTTCTGGTGGCAAGCAGTTCCACTGACTAATTGTTTTAACTGTCAGGAAATTTCTCCTGAGTTCTAGGTTGCTTCTCTCCTTGATGAGTTTCCACCCGTTGCTTCTTGTCCTGCCCTCAGGAGCTTTGGAAAATAAATTGACCCCCTCTTCTTCTGGGTAGCCCCTCAAATACTGGAAGACTGCTATCATGTCTCCCCTAGTTCTTCTTTTCATCAAACTAGACCTACCCAATTCCTGCAACCGTTCTTCATATGCTTTAGCCTCCAGCCCCCTAAAATCATCTTTGTTGCTCTTCTCTGCACTCTTTTCTAGAGTCTCCACATCTTTTTTATTTTATTTATTTTATTTTTAAATTTGTATACCGCCCTTCTCCCTGAGGACTCAGGGCGGTGAACAACCAAGTAAAAACATAAACTACAAACATTAAAATACAATTAAAAAGATATATACAAATTTGGCCCCAGGATTAAAAACAATAACAAACCAATTAAAAACATTTTAAAAAGTGTTAGGCCAGCCCGGCTTGCTGGAAAAAGAAGGTTTTAAGGGCACGGCGGAAGGCACCGAGGTCTTGGATTCTCCTTATCTCTGGGGGCAGCTGATTCCAGAGGGTGGGAGCCCCCACAGAGAAGGCCCTCCCCCTGGGGGTCACCAGCCTACATTGTTTGGCTGATGGCACCCCAAGGAGGCCCTCTCTGTGGGAGTGCACAGGTCGATGGGAGGCCGTCGGTAGCAGCAGGCAGTCTCGAAGATATCTAGGTCCTCTGCCATGGGGCACTTTAAAGGTGGTAACCAACACCTTTAAGCGCACCCGGAAGACCACTGGGAGCCAGTGCAGCTCACGCAGGAGAGGTGTTGTATGGGAGCGCCATGCAGCTCCCGTGACTACCCGCGCGGCCGCATTCTGGACCAGTTGGAGCCTCCGGGTGCCCTTCAAGGGGAGCCCCATGTAGAGAGCGTTGCAGTAGTCCAGGCGAGACTATTTATAGTGTGGTGACCAAAACTGGATGCAGGATTCCAAGTGTGGCCTTTCCAAGGCCTTATAAAGTGGTATCAACACGTCACGTGATCTTGATTCTATCCCTCTGTTGATGCAGCCTAGAACTGGGTTGGCTTTTTTGGCGGCTGCCTCCCACGGCTGGCTCCTATTTAAGCGATTGTCCACTAGGACTCCAAGATCCCTCTCACAGTCACTACTATTGAGCAAAGTACCACATATATGGTACCTGTGCATTTGGGGTTTTTGTTTCTGTTTTTTACTTCTGGTTTGAAACCCCCTTTCTCGTCTTCGGCAGGTCTGACCGTCTCCATTCCTGGCATGGAAAAAGCCCTGCACCAGTACACGCTGGAGCCTTCGGACAAGCCTTTCGACATGAGGTCTGTGCCGCTGGCCACCGCCCCCATCTTTGAGCAAAAAGCAGGTACTGGGATTAGAGTTTTCCTCCTCCTCCTCCTCTGCACAAAGCACCCTCCCTTCTAGCACTGATGATGTTCCCTAGTTGGGTCTTGAAACGTCTGCAAGAAAAGCATCAAGCTCAGAGAGCACTAAGGATCCCACAATTCTAATTCTTCTTCTTCTTCTTCTTCTTCTTCCTCTTCCTCTTCCTCTTCCTCTTCCTCTTCTTCTTCTCCTTCTCCTTCTCCTTCTCCTTCTCCTTCTCCTTCTCCTTCTCCTTCTTCTTCTTCTTCCTCTTCTTCTTCTTCTTCCTCCTTCTTCCTCCTTCTTCCTCCTCCTCCTCCTCTTCCTCCCTGTCTGCAACTCCCACTCCTTTCTAGCACTGATGAATGTTACGCAGTTGGTCATGAAACATCTGCAAGGAAACCATCAAGCTCAGAGATCATCAGGGACCCCACAGTCATCATTCTCCTCCTTGTCTCCCTGTCCCTTTTTCCTCTTCTCCGTTTCCTGTTTCTCCTTCTTCTCCTCCTCCTCCTCCTCTTTGCAAAACCCCCCTCCCTTCTAACACTGATCATGTTCCCTAGTTGGGTCATGAAACGTCTTGCAAGAAAACAACCAAGCTCAGAGATCATCAGAGACCCCACATTCATCATGCTCCTCCTTGTCTCCTTGTTCTTTTTTCCTCTTCTCCGTTTCCTGTTTCTCCTTCTTCTTCTCCTCCTCCTCTTTGCAAAACCCCCCTCCCTTCTAGCACTGATGATGTTTATGATGGTTGCATCCATCCAGAGGTTTCATGATCGCCATTTGCGACATTCCAAGCAACGGTTTGCTTAACAACCATGGGAAAAGAAAAAAAAAAGCCTGTAGAATAAGATGCGAGTCATTTAACAATTGTCTTGCTTAACAAAGGAAATTCTGCTCCCAATTCTGGTTGTAAGTCGAGGTCTGGCTACGTTGGTTTCCAGTCCCTGGAGACCTGGCCTTCTCGTAACCTGGCACGGCAGGCTCCCTTCGTGTCAGAACTGCCTTGTAGGATTGTGAGATTTTTCTCTTTGCCACCAATTCCCTTGCACTCCCTGGTCAGAAATATGAATTTATTTGTTTAATTTTCTATTTCAGAGATTTCCCTGGTAGCCAACAAACCTGAAAAGATGGCTCCTTCACGACAAGACATATTCCAAGGTAAGGATATTTCTCTCCTCTT